>NW_026542599.1:37559726-37619505 GCF_028750875.1 Macrosteles quadrilineatus | reverse complement strand
CCATAGCAACCAAATCGGGTATAAATACAGCAGTCTACGGGCCAGTCTTCAGTACACTTCACGAGTTGACAGTCAGCGCTGCGGGTGTAAACCATTTGCCAGGCGCAAATAAAACAATAATTAATAGTAATCAAATTTGTATTTGTGAAAGAAAATAAAAACAAAGAATAAGGTCAGTCCCAATTGTGTACTCATTTGAAATATTAATAAGGTAATTTGAATTAGACAAGTAAGTAGGATAGAAATTAGAATAGGCCTACACACAAAGCATTTGTCAGGCCCCGGCAGACCGCTGGTGCTGCGGCTTTAACACTCAACACTCACGCACATTCGGTAGTTGTCTGGCACTTTTTTTAAAGAGTGCTGCGACCGAAATAACACTTACAAGTAGTGGCACTAACAATTTAACTCCATACAAAGCATTTGTCAGGCCCCGGCTGACCGCTGGTGCTGCGGCTTAACACTAAACAAGCACGCATATTTGGTAGTTGTCTGGCACCTTATTTTAAGAGTGCTGCGACCAAATAACACTTACACATAGTGGCTCTGTATAACTTAACATTATATCTCACATTTCACACATTCTGCAGTTAGGATAAAATCAGTCACGTGGCAAAGAACCCATCCCTGAGAAACTTTGATAAAAATACAAAATAAAATAAATACAATTAAATGAAATTCAGATTTAAGTCATTGAGACGTTACAAAACCTACTTTAAAAACTGCCCTAGTATGTGCTAATATAGATTTTAGTCAATTATTTTGTACAATAAATAAATTCGAACAATTTTGTATACAAGTAAAGTTGAAGCAAAAGTTATCATTGACTATTGGTTACAGAAGTTGTATTATAGTCAGAGATATTATTAGATGTAGGGCCTGTGGTCTGTGGTCATCTGTGGTCTCTGAGCCTATTTACTGGAGCTTTATTATAGCGATCCTTCAAATATGTACAGTAAATAGAAAGATAGATGGCTATAGAAGATAGAAGTACTATTATTAGCAGAAATATGCGATGTGGAGACCATTGCCCAACCCCAACACACCATTAGTTGGATTTAGTTCCGCCATTTATGTAATGTTGACTGAAAAAATATCATAATAGTTGTGATGCAAACAATTAATTCAATCATAAGCAATACAAGCTTCACGCTTAGTGTATCATTGTAAACACAGTTGCACCTACATGCAACTGCAGCTCCTTATCTCTAGGCAACCGCGTGACGTCATCTAACACCCCCGCGTTCCCAAAGTGTTAAATAGATTTGATCTGGGTGCAGTTATTTGCTATTTTATTAGTTAACCCCTGGGATATCTCTTGGAAAATATTTAATACTGAATGTTTTTGCAGGTAAGTCGATGGATGTTTAACCAGTGGGTTCCGTATGTAAGTTGTATGTTATTACGTGTTAAATTTAATTGGAGGGTCTTCATTTTTGTTTATTCTTAATAAAAATACATACTGGATTTTTAAGACTTAGGGATTTTTATTGTTCCTTGGTTCGAAATTGAACTCTAATATGATCGCACGGATTGATGCAATTTTATTATTCAGCAATATTTACACATTTTCTTAATATTTTCTTAAATCAGGGAACCTACGGTTTTAGTTATTAAGAAACGTTTAAGCATAAGTTACTAAAATTAACGACAGGAATTATTGTATTTTGGTTGTGGAACAATATATTTTTATGTTTCTTAACTAATTAAGATGAATTTGATTTTGTTTCAGTTTTTAAGCGATAATACATAGGCCCACAATTTTTTGTTACCAAACTAAATGATAGAATTTGGAATTTCAGTTGTTAGATGTTATTTACACTAGAAAACACGAGATGATATAGATTGTCAAAGTTTAGTCATGTTTAAAAATACGGCATGTGTTTTATTTTGTTAAATTATGACTTTTTCCACAATAACCAGTATCTTTTTACAATCCAATATAGAAAATTGTATTCCTCCTCCTATTAACGTTGCATTCAGTTGGACGATTTCCTAGGAACGCTTGTTTGTTGACCACCGTCGACGTTCGACGCAGGGTTGCCGCAATCAATTTGACGGACGAGGGTCCAATACCAAAAACCCCAAAACCTTCCCGGAACGTGTCAAAGATGCCGCGCCACCCCCGCTGAAGTCCGGCCACTTCTGGATAACCGACATTTCTATTTTGGACTACATTGGGTTGAAGATGAGTTTTTGTGAACAATGGTTAAACTTCACGTGGGTGTTGAGTAGGCTACGTTTGTAAAATAAATCTGTGTTTTGAAATAGCAAGATTCGTTTGGTTTACTTACTTGTTCACACACTGGTTTGAAAATACTGTTAATTTTCAATTGAAAATCGATAGCTTGGCAATTTAGCCAATTTAAACCGACGTTTATTTTTAGATGTTACCTTTTTTTGTCAATGATAAATGTTTTTCTGTGAATTTTGTTTGTTGTAGTTCTGTTTTTGCAGAATGCATTCGAAACATAATCTGCTTTACTGAGTATTTCCGTTTCAGAGTATTTTATAAATTATTAGTATTTATGATAGACAATCGTGTTTTTCGGAAGCTTTTATTACGTTAAGCTTTACACTGTCTTTATGTTACAATAATTTGCAATTAGACATTCAATGACGTAGGCTGTATGTTTAGTTTTACAAAGAAATTGTTACATTTATCTTCGCCTTAATACTGTTTTAATGGGCTTTCCACGAATTTAGTTCGGATAAAATCTGTTTGCCGCCTGTTCAATCAAATCGGATTTAATTACGTACTATACCTATTAATGTACAGTACTACTACTTTGCGGTAATGCATTTTGCTGGACAACAGCTGATTACAAATTAGCCTCTTGTTGGTTATTACCTTATGTATCTTATCTTATCTTACTAATATTATAAATGTGAAAGTTTGTGTGTTTGTTTGTTTGTTTGTTTAAAGTTCAATCACGCATAAACCACTGGACGGATTGGGCTGAAATTTGGCATGATGATAGTTCACATTCCCGATTAACATATAGGCATATTCTTATCTCAAATATCCTTTCGGGCTCCGCCCCAGTGGCTCTGTAGTTCCCCATGTTAACCTTATGAGTATTCATATTTAAAGGGAATTAAAGAATTTAGTCAGCTTTTTCAACTAAAAAAGTTGGTTCTATGATATACAAAAGTATGAAAAAGTTATAAGATTTACCAACAGGGTGCTGCACTATAGTTTTTTTGCATTTATGTAAACAGCTAATTTGAACTAAGCAGAAACAAAAAACTGTGATACGCAAAAAGAACTGTCAAAGTAGGATTGTCTACAGTTATGTTTTTGTTTTTAATGTCATGAATAATTTGTGATTTTTTGTGAATTCATAATAATTTATTTTATTTATTGTTTAGGTGAAGAGGTAGAACATTATGGCTATAGTAGATGTGTAATACCATTAGTATACCGTCAATTTAAAGAAGCCAATTTTATCACACTTTGTCCTCCACAATTGCAAACGCAAAGCTTGGATATAACTGCTATAAGCATTTTAAACTTATATGCCAACCCCGTACGAAAGACGGGTACTCTGCTAGTTTCATATATATATTTATCAACCTAACAAAATCAACATACCCAATCAAATCAATAATACACTTAATCTTTGCCCAGAAATGATTGTATAATAGCATCAAAAATATGAACATACAATAAACTAGGTTATTTGGTAAAATACGAAATATGCACTTGTTTACGCGAATGTTACTAAACTCATTAATCATGTTCTTACCATTTCCCACAGTGCTCAGACCTATTAAAAAAATCAAATAACACTAACTGGCGTTGTACAAAAGTGTATATACTGTAAATAAACATTTTAATCTGTTTAACCTTCTACTGAGCTATGTGAAGCATGATGTATTGACCTGTTAAGTAATTTTCATGCGACCATCTGTTGTCGCAGGCAGTACTATAAATAACAGTCGGAAGTGGTAGGGAGAGGACCGTATACGACGCGAGAAAAATCAGCTGATGAATCAGCTGAGAAGTGATCCACTCCGCCTACACAGAGTACAAACAAACACGCCCGCGAGCCAAGTGTCCATTGGGCTAGACGGCACTTGTAGCAACCTAGCTTGATGGAACTTCTACTCATGGTTGAAGATGCAGTGGATCTAAGCTCATATTCTAATACTCAGATTTTGGTTAAACACACAGCTGTTTCTTGAAAACTTTACCCAGATGATAACATACTATTTAACACCCTCCTTGCATTATTTTCGGCTTGAAATAAGCACACCAAGTCGGTGTTTTCGTAACGTGATTGGAGTAATTTAAAACTTTCGGCTTAGTTCTTGAACCAAAAGATTTTGGATTCTATTGTCTAGCGTCTCTTCTATCTCTTAGTTATAACTTTGAATACGTGCAATTGAATATGCTCAAAAATAGTATGTAAAATACACTTTGTTCCAAGACCAAAACATCTATAAAATAGCCAAAAAGTTATATAAAATTGGTTTGAACGTCTGTGTTTTTTTTGTTGTGTTTTTGTTTTTTTTGTTAGAAACTATGGTCTTGAAGAGGTATTATCAGTCTTAATTTGAAATAATCGACAAAGAAATTTTGGGGATGAAAACTTTATGTTATTTTAAATAAAAGTTTATTCTAAACCATATTTTTTTGTTATAAAAACATCCAATCGTATGTGTTTACTACCAACCGATTTGAAAATTTTCCAGGGCAAAAAAATCTTAGTTTTCTGTAATGAATTGGGGGAGAAATCTCACAATAATCGTTAATTTATAGCATTTGAAACAAAAACAACTATTTAGACTAAACAGAGCTGCTTATTTCATTATTACATCAACTACAGAAAAATAAAACGGCCATGACGTGGAACTTCTTCTATATACATTTAAAAACAAGAGTACAAAGTAAGACCTTTGTGTAAGCAAACATTGTGCGAGAGAAAGAAACAGACAAGTAAAACAAACCGGCAGTAACCAGTCAGAGGCTGAGCTATTTACAACTTTAATTAACTCATTTGTCAGGAATAGCTTCAGCTGCTATTTATAATGAGACAGACAACGCCGACATTGCGACTGTGTGTGGAGATGCAATAACAGGAACATTCGTATGAGGAGTAGGTGTCGTTATTGCGACAGGTAACTCATTTGTCAGGAATAGCTTCAGCTGCTATTTATAATGAGGCAGACAACGCCGACATTGCGACTGTGTGTGGAGATGCAAAAGGAACATTCGTATGAGGAGTAGGTGTCGTTATTGCAACAGGTAACTCATTTGTCAGGAATAGCTTCAGCTGCTATTTATAATGAGGCAGACAACGCCGACATTGCGACTGTGTGTGGAGATGCAAAAGGAACATTCGTATGAGGAGTAGGTGTCGTTATTGCGACAGGTAACTCATTTGTCAGGAATAGCTTCAGCTGCTATTTATAATGAGACAGACAACGCCGACATTGCGACTGTGTGTGGAGATGCAAAAGGAACATTCGTATGAGGAGTAGGTGTCGTTATTGCAACAGGTAACTCATTTGTCAGGAATAGCTTCAGCTGCTATTTATAATGAGACAGACAACGCCGACATTGCGACTGTGTGTGGAGATGCAATAACAGGAACATTCGTATGAGGAGTAGGTGTCGTTATTGTGACAGGTAACTCATTTGTCAGGAATAGCTTCAGCTGCTATTTATAATGAGACAGACAACGCCGACATTGCGACTGTGTGTGGAGATGCAATAACAGGAACATTCGTATGAGGAGTAGGTGTCGTTATTGCGACAGGTAACTCATTTGTCAGGAATAGCTTCAGCTGCTATTTATAATGAGACAGACAACGCCGACATTGCGACTGTGTGTGGAGATGCAATAACAGGAACATTCGTATGAGGAGTAGGTGTCGTTATTGTGACAGGTAACTCATTTGTCAGGAATAGCTTCAGCTGCTATTTATAATGAGACAGACAACGCCGACATTGCGACTGTGTGTGGAGATGCAATAACAGGAACATTCGTATGAGGAGTAGGTGTCGTTATTGTGACAGGTAACTCATTTGTCAGGAATAGCTTCAGCTGCTATTTATAATGAGACAGACAACGCCGACATTGCGACTGTGTGTGGAGATGCAATAACAGGAACATTCGTATGAGGAGTAGGTGTCGTTATTGCGACAGGTAACTCATTTGTCAGGAATAGCTTCAGCTGCTATTTATAATGAGACAGACAACGCCGACATTGCGACTGTGTGTGGAGATGCAATAACAGGAACATTCGTATGAGGAGTAGGTGTCATTATTGCGACAGGTAACTCATTTGTCAGGAATAGCTTCAGCTGCTATTTATAATGAGGCAGACAACGCCGACATTGCGACTGTGTGTGGAGATGCAAAAGGAACATTCGTTTGAGGAGCAGGTGTCGTTATTGCAACAGGTAACTCATTTGTCTGGAATAGCTTCAGCTGCTATTTATAATGAGGCAGACAACGCCGACATTGCGACTGTGTGTGGAGATGCAAAAGGAACATTCGTTTGAGGAGCAGGTGTCGTTATTGCGGCAGGTAATTCATTTGTCAGGAATACTTACTTACTTACTTGATCCTTGAAGATTTCCCACTGGAAGCGTCCCTGCGCCGTGGTCGTCAAAAATATTGGCCTTTTCATTCATCCTCAAAGTCTCTGTCAGTGAGTAGTATGGCCTCTTCAATAAATAATCCTTGAGTAAAATCTTGATTTTTTTTCTGTTTCTTTAATAATTTTGATTTCCTTATTGATCTTGTTATAAGTCTTGGAGCACATAAATTTAGGGTAATTTGCTACTAAAGTGGAGTTTACCTGGGTTAGGTGGACATTTTCACATGCCTTGTGTTGTAATTGTGGAATGCCGCATTTTTTAGGAAAAGTTGTGGATTCTTCTTTACGCTCAGTGCTGACTCAAGGATAAAAAGTCCTGCCATGGAAAGAACCTTGGCCTCTCCAAACAGTGGCTTACAGTGTGCGAGAAATGCTTCCGAGAAAATAGATCTTATGATTCTTTTTTGCAGGAGAAGTACTCGTTGGGCAGCTGGGCTGTTTCCCCATAGCAGGATTCCATATTTCATGATGCTGTGAAAACAGCCATGATATATCTTCATTAGTACTTCTTTTTCCAGGAGTGGCTGGAACCTTCGAGCAAACTGCCGTGAGTCTCGCAGATATATTGTCGATATGTTGGTGATATACCAGGTCATCACTGCAAGATATTTTACAGAATTATCGATGTTAATGGTTGACCCTCCTGAGCGCAGTAATGGGCAACAATCAGGGGGTTTTCTATTGTGCATCCGAAGAGCCTTTGTATTACTTCTATTCAGTAACAGTTTATCCTCGTTACACCAACTACTCGTTTCGTTAAACCCTTCATGAGCATTGATTCTTAAGGATCGAGTATCACTACCTCGTACGAGGTGGCAAACATCATCGGCAAACAACCAGGTTTTTCCTGTCGTTATCGAATCGGGCAGGTCGTTGACGTTGAGGAGGAATAGGACAGGGCCTAAGTTCGATCCTTGAGGCCCACCGGTAGAGCGGTAGTGGCGACACAGCCCGTCTTGACTTGAATGTTAACATTGACTACCTGTCTCCACATAAGACCTACAAACCTAGCCGGAGCTGGAAAATCACAAAAATCCCACACAGAGAACTATATTAGCGTTGGCTCTGTCAATGATAGTACTGTAATAGTCAATGGTAGTAGTCAAGAAAGGATATGCGACACAACGAACACTGCTGTACAAGATGTGGTTTAAGCATGACAGAGAATGACTTGAGAATATTTGATAGGATAGATGCAATAACAATTTGTTATTCTCTTCTATGGGTAGACTTAACTTAGTTTATAATAGTGTGATAAAGAAGAGTTATAAATAGGCGGACTTGAATGAAAAAATTAGTTGGAAATGACAAAACAGAGATAGCCAATTTAAAGGGTGATTTTATTTGTCGTTCATGACCTTTTATGACATTTACATAACTCTTTGCTGTGGCTGATGGTTATTTGCGCGTCAGTGTGACGTACCTCAGACAGCACGTGGCGTCTAGGCTATTTCTGCATACTTTCATTCACCTTCTACACTCTACAGCATCAGACAGGGCCGACGTCACTACATCATCTACGCGTCTGTCGTGTCTAGTGAATCATTGGAGATTACTGTCTGCATCGATTATACTGAGTTACATTACAAGTTATGTCTCTTCTGAATATCCACACAAAATGTGAATGACACTTGCGTATTCCAGGATTTTGAATACAAATGCATCATGGGACTCATGTATTACATTTGGTGAATTTTTATATGAAGTCTGTTTAGCTATTGTGTAAGGCCATAAGTTTTTATTCTCAATGCATTTGCGTAGTAAAGTTGTACAGAAGAAATTGGAATACCACATTTACCTCACTTCCACCATTCAACACAGAATAGGCCTATTCTGTTAACAGATCAGATGCTCACCACCAAATCGTCATGTCCGAGAATATACGTGGCTGTACCAATTTTGTTCCGCGGACATCTCCCTTGTTTGGCGAGAGATTTTTATCGTGGATGTCAATTACTAATCCAGTATTTGTGAAGTGTTCAGAAGGTCGCCGGGGCAATCTTGAGAAACGTCACAATCTTTTAATGGTTCGAAGCCGGAGCCGATATTGGTCATTGAGGCCCTGGCTAGATAAAATAATCTTAGCCAGAAACAAAGCTGTCATCTCTGTGTGTTGTTTTAGTTTAATGCCAAATTGGATACAGCATCTAGTGCGGCCTTGCTACAGCTCGCCACATAGATAAGATGTTTCTTCTCATAATTCAAAAGTTATTGCATGGGTGTCCAGTCCACAGTCCCAGTAGGCCCTGCAATGTCACCACAGTACCACATCGAGCCATCTCTGCTAGCAGCAGGCAGTGGCGACTCTTACTTTGTATACAAAAACCTTCAACTCCATAAACAGTCCATTAAGCCTGGCGAGGAAGCTAAACCGCAATTAGCCGATTCAATTAGCAATTAGGCAAGCTGTTTGCCGGACAGTAAGATTGGTCGGGTAATGAAGTAATTATCTTGAGTAGAAAGTGGCTAGATTTGACGCGAGTCTAGCCCATTCTCTGTTATTATGCAGGAATGTTGAGTGTTGTGTCCGCCGCTCGCTTCGTCTATGGGAACATCGCGGTGATCTACTGTTTACAGGACATTCACCGATCAAAGTTACATTTTTGATGATTTATGATCTTTATTGATATTAATGAGTTTTCCCAATTTTCCTTTCAAGAATTGCAGTTTAGCAATTTTTTCAATACGTGTGCTCTTGAATCATATCCTAAAAATGTGATAATCGTACTTTTCGGTAACCTGTTTGTTTTTTAACAACTAGTTCATTACTGTCATCATCACCAAACTATTTAGGCTGTAAGGATATCAGCAATGTAGAGCCGAGCCGTGATGTCAATGTTAGTGTTTTAGACGAGTTGTGGCGTGTTACGACATGTGTTTGCGTTATCAGCACGCACCAGCCACGTGGTCGTGTTATCACAACAACCGACGACACGGAGCCGTTCACACGCTCTGCCAGCTCATTTCTACGATGTTTACCTAATTGTAAGTTATGGTACACGCCACACAAGAGCAATGGATGTAACACATTAGTCTAGAAGTTCTCCACTAGAGAAATGCCATCTCCGCTTCTAACCTGCAGACAGCGAACTTCCATTTCTTCGGGGTTTCAGGAAAATATGTCCTTAAACTTGAACTTTTCCTTAAACCCTATTAAAACACATTAGATTGAACGAGTTGAGTTATCACAGATTGTACACGCAGTGATGTGTGTATATACATACACTACAGTATACGACCATAAGACATACAAGTATGCAACAATCCGATTGTAGGCTTCCTCATGTATCAATAACCTCTAGACCGTGTCATCCCCTTGCCCTACCTGGTTTGCTAATTTTTTACATGAGTCACGAACCACACAGATCCTGTGAAAGTTTGTATCTTTTTAGGTTTATTGAACAAACATTTTTTCGTTCCCTTAGTGGTTAAAAATGTGTGATACTTTTACACGGTATTTTACTTTGCCTTTAATTTGATATTCTGTTCCGATGTTCAAGCTGTCGCCTCGTGTCTTTGTCGTTTTTCGACCGTCCGTTAGCATGATGAAAAGGTTGATATTTGCTTTAGGGTAAGTAGAATTCTAAGTATGTCACTCATGCGCTAAGTTTTCGTTGCATATCCGCTGCTCACGCATTTTTATGACCCCGTATTTAAACATAACACTTAAACGACATTTGCAACAAAAGCACAAATTGCGCAAAACATTATTTCATAACCTCTCAGTAAATACCTGGGTCGTTATATAAGTAACATGACGTAGCACATCAGTTGTCTGCATGACAGACGAGGTCGCCGCCGTGTTTTGGCGGGTCTCGTGATAAGAAATGGCGGGAATCTTATCACTTATCACCGCAGTCTAGACGCTGAGTGAAGTTTACGCCCGAGCCCTCAGGGACCCGTTGTATGCGGACGGCAAAAGTTAGCAATCGTTGGTAAAAAAGAGATTAAGTAAACCAATATTTTGAAATGTTTGACGAAAATGTACGTTTGAAAGATCAGCATTTACATGAAGATGGTACATTGGTCTCAGTGCTCCTGAGATTACACAGGTCTGTGATAAGAAATCACGGTGACATTTTGATCAATTACAATACCAACATGTTGGCACTCTCGACCCAAAGTCTTATCCAGCCCTGTTCCTGTCATAGAGCATTTACAATAATGACAGGCCTTAACTTATCTGCTATGTGGACGCTCGGCTAAAGACCTCGACTCAACTGCTTCTCACGCCTTGCAATTCCAGTGTTTTGACTGGTTGTTAGTGACAAGGCTGTTATGACTGTACTTTTATCACTTATCACCTCAGTCTAGACGCTGAGATCAGCACACCACCCAGGGCGCCCGCGACCGTTTCTCTACTCTAGTGTTTTGAAGCAATACCGTCAAAGTTCCTGGAATTGTTTACCTTCATCACGTACCGGCACTCAGTCAACTTATTTTGTAACATCTGCAAACTATTTACAGAGTCGTGCATATTTGATGTAAAGTAGTAAGTTATTTAGTTTGCTAATCGAACCCTTGTCCTGAAAAGGGATTTTGGAACAGTAAATAAAAAGTCTGATAAAAAAAGCATGTATTAGTTCTACAAAAACATGCTACATCCGGGAAATATCCCGACAATTGTGCAAAAATCCCAACGTGGGAGGTGATTTCTCCCAAGTACCACCTGGACACTAGCAGGTGCGTTTGTACCGCTTCCGTGAACCACCCGATACCTGGACCGTTTGCGAATTTTAATACAAAAGCCGTGGGGGGGGGGGGGGGGGGCAGGTGCTCTAGTTTTGCGAAACCGACCCTCCGCACAACAAAGCACCCACACCGCGTTCTGGAAACTGAATTGGGGGTTTTGAAATGTCGCAAAAATGTGGGAACATGAATGAGAGATTCTTTCTGAGAGAATATGGACGCAAAAGTAGAGAATAGGAAGGATGATTTTTTGTGGTTTTAATTTCCTAGAGCTAGACGAATGTTTACTGTTGGAACACACGTGGTTTTGTTACACGCAATGAAAAGTACAAGGATGTAAAGTTTCTTCAGTACGTGTGTGGTTCATGACTCATGCACATTAGCAAACCAGTTAGTGTAAGAGGATGACACGGTCGAGAGGTTATTGATACAATTAAGACTGTTTACATGAGGAAGCCTACAATCGGATTGTAACGTACTTGTATGTTGTGTATGTACAACCTGTGATAACTAGACATACCAGTGAGCAGGGACCAGTTTTAACCAGTTTTGTTTCAGGATTCGATTCCGATGAAAAGCGGGTATGTTTGTTTGGGAACCACATTCTCTCTTGTGTTTCCGTCTCGACGAGAAATGCGGACAAACCAATAATGTCTACGTTAATTTTACACCCAATGAAAGTCATTTTGAAAATAGGAAATACAGTGTTTGTTTACTAATCATGAAAGATTGGCTTTGCAACTGAGATAATAAAATAACAGTTGGTGATATGTTTAAACACCTACCGCACCCTTACAGTTACCATCTATGACTATGGATAGACCACGTGAAAGCTGTCAGAAGTTTTTGGATAAAAATTAACTTACAATTCAAAAATAGAGTCACTGACTGAGTGTGCTAGTGTAAAAAAATACAGATTTTTGTCTTCTGTCGAATACTTTATTGACTAAACTGTTTTAACCAGAACAAACTAAAACACCTTTTAGCAAATTAACTGTATAGTACTGTAATTCTATACCAAATGTCACAGTAACCAAAAATAACGTAGACAATGCAATTTCTCATCCAACCACTATTCCTTTTAGCGAATTTCCCTATAGGGAAGTAGCTATTACCGTAGGTCTCATGGTAAGACCTAGGCCCGGGACCGATTTACTTTTTCATTTTGATGTCCCCAGAGGCCAAAAACACCATTCGTTCAAATTTTTATATATCTATATATAGAGATATATATATATATATATATATATATATATATATATATATATATATATATATATATGTGTCCATCCGCACGATAACTTGAGTAATTTTTGTCCGATTTTGATAAAATTTGGTTTGAAGGTGTAAGGCGGGATAAACTCGAACGAGTTCGCGAACCAGCATGATCGGACTATGGGAACGGGGGTTTACGGGGGGTTTTATGGGGTAAAAATAGGTTTTTCCCATTTTTGACCCAAAAAAAATAAAATTTTGCAAAATCTTTTCAAACCATTTTGTAGAGCTTAAAAAAACAAATAATTTAGTATATTGAAGTGTTACTATGCGCCTAATGGTTACGGAGAAAATTCCAAAAAAATGTAAATTTTAAATTCCCATGTTATTCTTATGGAGAATGAGTAAACTGTTGTAGTTTACTTGTTTATGAACATATTTTGATCAAATTTGGAAAATGTTTTTATTTCTTACTAACTATTAACATTTTACAAAAAAAAGTTTTACCCTCCCTGATGCAGCAAACCTAAGTACCTGTTAAAATAATTCTATTTAAATAGGAAATAAATGTTAAATTTTTAAGTAGACATTTTAGTGTAAATCCAATCAGACATATGGAAATTCGCTTAGTCTGCAGGTTTGCTGCGGCGGGGGTATTTAATTACAAGTCGGCTACAGCTGGTATATATTTTCCTCCTTTTTTGTTTTAAGACGCAAGGCACGAGCCTGGGATTGTTTTTCACATTACTTCAGGCTAGACCTAGGGGTTGCAGCATTATCACTAGATAAAATCCATTGGCGATTGGCTGGATTTGAACCCGGGACCTCAGGGAGTGAAGTCCCTAACCACTATACCTGGGCCATATTATGACGTCTTCTTGATTATCCAAAAGTTAAATTCATCATATATTTATCATATTTGCTAGTTGTAGTTTACCTTGCCAGGTGAGTGTGTGTTGGTGTGTGTATGAGTGTGTGTAGCAATGTCCTCCTCACTTGTCACACACGATTTGTAAGGTAGTTTTCCTCAATTTGGCCACCTAAAAATCTACTGCCCAGTTTTTGGTGCGTGACTTCCTAGCTACAGGCAAAAACGTATCAGAACTACTGTATTCTCTTCCTTTTGATAGGGCTTGGTTTTTAAACAATATACCTACTAAAACTCTACTACCATAGACAAAATTGTCTGTGCTAGTACTTTATTGGGTTGTTATGAGGGCACAGTTGCCATTCGTCCCGATTTCCGAGACAGACAAAGGTATTTAACACTTTTCCGGTGTCAAAAAAAAAAGGATCTCTAGGCAGTACATTTTCCCCGATTCCACGGGGTTACTGAAATAACTACATTTGACGTTGCGTTTGAAAAAATAACAACATTAAATTACTTGGACCAGGATTAAAATTTTTGTGGAATTACGTGATCGTGAAGTTTTAGTTTGTGACGAGCCCGCTGGGGCTGTTCTTCTAGGACTCATTCCCGTCATGGTCTCGCGACAAAATGACAAACCTATCCCACTTTGTCGGATTTCCGTTGTAAAATTACGGTTTTGCCAAAGCGTCTTGTGTAAATGGAAGGCAACAGTCTCATAGATATAAATCTTGATTCAGTTCTCCGCGGGGAGGAGCGTTCTGAGTACAGTCGCTTCCAAAACTGACACAAAGTTGTATACGTGAGGTTTAACACGATAAGGGGGGAATAATTGTACGGAGAAACGGCCTCTTTGATGAGATGGGTTTTGTAAAACGGCTTGCCTTGTCCGTAGGTTTGTATACCGTGATACAATACCCCCCCCCCATATTATGTTTGTTGGTTTTTATTTTTATTGTCGGCATTTTATTAGATAGCGTCGCTGATTGAAATCCCAACGATCTATGGCATCTACGTCCACAATTGTCTTCGATATGGCATCGAACCAGCGACCTTCAGATTGAAAGGCGAGTACTATAACCACAAGAAACGTGTTTATTTTTCGTTAGGTGTGAGAGTTGTTTTCCGAACAAGTGCGTTGCGAGTTTTCATCAGTTACAAATAAATTTACTTAAATCCTAAATGTTCAAAAGCTTCATCCAAATATACTAACAACTGAGCATTGAAATGTCCTCTAGCCCTTCTGTCTTATAGATAGGTAGCTAAATGGTTATAGTGATCACCTTATTCACGTAGTACCGTAATCAAAAAAAGCCATTTAATCCCTGAAAAGTCATAAGCTTTTATGGTTTAGAACTGGATCTAGGTGATAATGGCTTTTATGCGGTATTGGATAAAAACAGCTGATCTTAGTCAGTAACAAAGCTGTCATATCATGCATTCAAAACTCACCCTTCACTCATCGTCGCCTTAAAATACACACCCTATTGTTTCGGCTTCGTACAAATTAGAAATATAATCCAACTAGCAGAGTGGGTGTCCTTCGTACGGGGTTTGCATATAAGTATAACATGCTTATTGTAGTTATAGGAGAGGACACGGCTTAAGAAAATTTGGTTCTTTTAATTTATACGGTATGCTATGGTATAGCGCATCTACCATAGCCATAATGTTCTACCACTGCACTTAAACCATAGAAAAAAGTAGAGTTCTCATTGTGTACCTCAGCTTTTTGTTGCTAGTTGGTTCAAATTAGCTGTTGTCATAAATGCAAAAGAAATAATAGTGCTGCACCCTGTTGGTAAATCTTTAACTTTTTAATGCAATTTAATATCATAGAACCAACTTGGGTGTGAAACAGCTGACAAAATTCTTTATTCCTTTTAAATATGAATACTCATAAGGTTAACATGGTAAACGCCATAGCCCCTGGGGTGGAGCCCGAAAGGATTTTTGAGATAAGAATATGTCTTTATGTTAATAGGGAATTTGAGCTATCATCAAAAAAAAATTTAACCCTGTCGGTTTACTTTTTTTCGCGTTTACTTGTCACAAACACCCATCCATCCATCCATACATCCAAACTTTCTCACTTATAATATTAGCAGGATGTACAGTATTTTTACTATTTGTTTCTATTCACTCGTTGAGTTCTAAAAATTGTTAGTACCTATTGCGTTTCAATACAACTTGTTTTGCTTCAACTCAATTTTTTTTTTGAAATTAGGCCTACTCAATATTTTTGTATTTCACTGACCGACTCCTCAATGTCTCCGCCGTTGTGATAGCGGGTCATAGTAATACCAGAAACAAAAGAACCCTGGGCCGTTTCGAGCTGCGCAGGTTTGAATGGTACGCCACACCTACCGGCACGAACCACGTGATCTTTTCGTTTCTGCGCAAGTCGTTTTGTTCGTGGTATGTCTATAGATGGTTGATGCCCAGTTGCACCGATGGTCAAAGGAATTTGCAAGGGTCGACAAAGTCCTCCCTCCCAAGAGTGCCCAGTTGCACCGGCGGTCAACAATCTGTCAAGCTTGGATGCTCATTCCCCTCCTCGAACGCTTTCATACCTACGCTCTTTTACGTTCCATGGTCTAGCTTTTACGTATAGTCTGCGCGCTAAATATTTACCATACATAGGGAACTAGCAGCTAACCCTTTCTTTGCTACGGGGTAAAGAGTAACAAACAAACGTTACAAAGACTTATACTGATATCAACACACTCTATCATATAATTTTGCCATAAAACGTTGATCTCTTTGTCTTGAAATATATTAACTGAATTGTATTTTTTGTGAACCTAACCTAAACTAACTTAACCTAACCGTTTACCGTACTAACTACGTTTAACAACATTTCAATGGGAGGGGAGGGCGTCTGGGGTCTTTGACCGCTGGCGCAACTGGACATCACCCTAAAATGACCATCGGTGCAACTGGGCATTCGAGATTAGGGCCCTTTCACACGAGGCCACTGGTGGCCGCCACCGGTGGCCGCCACTGGTTGCCCGCCACAGCTTTAACATTATTTTAAATGGGACCTTTCACACACAGCCACCGTAGTTGCCCGCCACTACACAGTGGCCGAGCAGTGTCTTCTCGCGCAACTGCTAGTCGGCCACCGCCGGCAACTGCAGTGGCGGCAACTCGTCGCGGGGCATTGAATTAAATGGGAGCTTTCACACGTAGCAACCAGTGGCCGCCACCAGTGGATGAGCACGCAGCTATTTTGAATCAGTTCACGTGCAGACTGCAAAGACAAACGCACTATGGTTGTAGTTGTTGAGTGTTTTCGTGTTGAATTGTTTGTTTGTGAAAATGAGTGATCAGAAGAAAAATAAAGAGGACGTTGCTGAAAAAGAAAAAGACAAAGGAAAACAACAGAAGAAGAGAATAAACAAAATAATAGAAAACAAAGTGGATACTGATGATCTAATTTGCGAAATTGAAAAGTAACCGGCTATTCGGTATAGTACGCCTGTGTCTTTGCCTTATTTTCTTTATTATCAACGCGAGAAGAAGGAGATGTTAATTGTTCGACAGCATGTACAGCATTTCTACCAGTACAGTGGCTGTAGTAGAGTGGCTTGTAAGTTGCCTGTACCATCCACTGCAGTTTCCCGGCCGGTAACTGGTGGCGGACACCGGTGGCCGCCACCAGTGGCCTCGTGTGAAAGGGCCCTTAGGTCCACCCCTGACCATCGGTGCAACTGGGCAACTGCTGGTGAGGGTAGAGGGTCACCGCATTGTTTGACCTATGACGTACTCGTTGTGACGTCACAGCCGGATATTATGGCGAGCCGCAGGTCTAGACTGCCGATGTCCTTGTCCTGCCCCTGCTCTACATGCATTGTGCGGCCCAATACACTGAATACTCGTATACATATTGCGGATGTCGTAATGAAGGCTAATATCTGACGCCTGTTTACTTTATTTTAAGACGTTAGTGGCCACTTTTTATTCCAAATTTGCCTGCCCATATTGATGGGCTTGGTTTATAGAATAGATAGTTTTGTTTTGTTACTTTGAAAGTTGTGGTATAAAAAAGTACATTAAAATGTACCTTTTGCCTACATATACTGGATGGAAACTTATCTTTATATTGTCAACTGATCTATATGGGAGACACATTTTTTATGCAAGCTTTGAAAATCACTTACTTAACACCAATTTGAAACTTATTCCTTACCCCTTTATATAACAATTATTACCCTTCTCAAATCCTAGTTTACTAAACGTGTGATACATACACAAGCGTTTCTGCTTGATAAACATTCAACTAGGTGCTTTGGTACTTTTAAACTATTGACATTCAGCTCCTTATAGATAATAGGTAGGTTAAAAATCACCAATTCTTAACTAAGAAGAATTTACTGTATATTGAAGCTTTCCATTAACTAAAACGCTTACAAAACATAATTATTTGTTTTTCAATCACCATTATTTTCCCGGTATAATAGTTATTTGTGCAACTAGTGAGCAAAGGGAGTTTGGGACTTTGCACTCGAGTTGCACATTATTTTGTTCCTACAGTTACCATAGAACAAATAAATTGGTAAAGAAACGTGACATATTTTTACACAGAAGTGAACTTTTAATATTACATTTAATGAACAACAGTACAACAGCTGACCAGCTGATTCACAGCCAGTTCTGCCATCGTATTTCGTGTGCATACGACATGATACGACCTTGTCTGCATTTACCTCTATTTCGTGCCTTCACGTTGCAAATCTGGAGTGAGTGAGACAAAGTAATTAGAGTGAGACAATGTTAACATTGTCTCACTGATGAGCGAATTGGCCACTTTGCTTTCTAAAATCAGTGAGAGAACATGTACATTGTTAGGTGACTGTAGGAGAACAAACTTGACTATTTATTTATTTTATAAGCTTATATAATATTACTTTATTTAAACAACAATATAAATAACTTAAATAACTTAAACTTAAACTTAAATAACTTAATTTATTTTATAAGCTTGTGTATTGTGTTTCTCACAAGTTTTAAGAACTATTTCTCTACTGGCCTTCACCTCTTTCTGTTTTGCACTCCTAGGGGTAGAAAGAGCAAGGTTATTTTTCCACAACATTTATTTGCTTAAACATTTTATCACCAGATAGTTCCCATCTTAAAGATAACTCAATTGATAACTCACAATAAAACACTGTCAGGTGCTATCAAACAACTTACTCTTCAAGATCAAGGTCATGTACTTCTTCCCCAGCACAAATACTGCTCATGTCATCAAGTTAATGATTAGTTGACAGTTGATCAAGTTAAAGGTTTTTATACAGAACTAATGATTTCATTGTTAAAATATTTGTTTGCCTGTCATATTATCACTGTGTGTATTTGTTTTTTTCAAGTTGTTTGGTACCGGTACCGTATTTATCAGTTAGTGGAGAAAAACAGTTGTGCTCATTGGTCTCTTTCATAATGCAACTGAGTAAAAAATGGCAGCCTTCCAAAGATTAAAAATGGAAGATTCAAACAATATTTTAATGGCTGCCTTTTTTGACTCGCTTGATTGGGTTTGTGGCAATGTGTTCTACTGTACCAACTAAGACTTTTAATTTGATACGAAACTTGACCTATGCTGCTATTTAAGAATTTTGACTGACTCCTCGTGGGCTGTCCCCCTTAAGGGATAAAAAAGTGATAATAGACTAAAAGAATAGACACTTACGGTTATTATTGATATACTAAGTCTCATTGCTTTGGTAAGAAATCCATTACACGGTTCCAGGACTTTTCAGTAACACTGTATGTGGAGTTAATAAACAAATGTTTTGATAACCATGTTATGAACCGAGTCATATATATTTTTTGCTAAAGAGGTGTTTTCAAGGAGTTTAAAAATAATTTGTGGTATCAACAATTTCCAGTTATACCTTCATTGATATGCAAGAGTCAACAAAAAATCGAATTGTTTTCATGTCTGTAGACTGATGTCAAAATAATTTGTTTTGAAGGGTAAAATAGGTGATAGAAATGAATAAAGCAGAGGTTTTAGTGTATTACACCACTGAATATAGTAAGTTTCAATAAAATTATGTTTGTGCTAGAAGACAATGTTTTGCTATCATCCAAATTAATTAAAATTAATTTTTTTTTATTAAATGACAAAATATGATTTTCAATCAAATATAAATGTTTAAAAAAATAAAATGAAAGCTCAATAGAGCAATGGAGGAATTGCGGCACTATCTTCAAACTGAATGCTTCGAATTTTTGTCTAGTTCCCCGTAGCCTAAGCGAAACTGCTCGAATGATGGAAAGCTGGCTTTGGATCCTCAACCATCCGATAATTTGGGAGTATGGTTTTCTCCATTTTACAGCCAGGGCTTTGCTTGTTCTCCTCTGAAACGCTTCATATTCTTTGTGGGGGACTCCTTCTGTGGAACATATTAATGGTATGAAGCTTCCTCTGATGTCCTCGGCTGCTTTGTCATATTTATTGTGTTTCTGAACGGCATGGTTTCGAGATATTGTTCCCCATTCTTGGTTGGCGTAAGAGGGAGCGTCAGCATTAACAATGCGATTATCAAAAAACGCTACTCTCTCAGCCTCCCAAATACCATTAACTTTTGCTATCATCCATGCTTCTAAACCCTAAATTCTTCTCAATAAAAACACATTTTATGGTCCAGAAAACTTCTACTTGTCAACTACTCTATTTAAATATTTAGAGAAACAAGAAATTTTATTTTTATCCATATTATTGAAATCAGTTGATTTATGAACCCAATATATAGCATTATGTTAACCCTATTTTGTACTGTAATTTGTACCACTGCAAATTCTTTAGATTACTTATTTGGACTAAGTAGTCTAATTCTGTTTGAGGTGTTTCTAACCTTTCAGCGTACTGTATATGTGGCTTTCTTCACAGATATTTAGGCTTTGTTTTTTATGATGGTCAGATATGTTACAACTATTTGTTGTACATGTATATTTGTAACCTAGAGCTAGAGAGCTTTGTATGTTTCCTACTTCTGTAACACAAGTTTGTCGTATGTTTCAGTGTGCCAGAGTAGAGATATCCGGAATTCAGTTGATCAGTTCAACCAGCTGATAGGATGCAGAGTTATCGAAGGATTTCTGCAAATTGTGCTAATAGACAAGGTGAGTTGAACAGATGATTAGGCTACAATAAAGTTTTAATAGGTTAAATTGCAGATCTTGTGTAATACTTGCCATTCAGAGGACTTGTTTGGGCCTCAGCAAAACTGTCCGATTCTTTTGTCGTAACTTATGTGAAACAAAATAAACAAGAATACATTTGACAAAGGGAAAATTATCACTAATTGAACAAGAATAAACAAGGAGCACAGTGAAGCAAGATACAGAGTATACGATATGGTGGCGCAGACATTTTTCGTACAGGGCAAAGAAGAGCATGAACGGGGATGGCCACATAGCATTTTTTAAGAGCTCACAAGGTCTTCCAGCGTAAGCGTTGTAGTACGAGATGTGGTAAAGGGGAAAGAAGAGTGGAAGGGGACGATGAATAGAATATTTGTTCTAGACACCAGCCACTGGTGATAGACACCACTTACGTGTACCATTGAATGTATCCTCTATATCTTGCTTCCCTGTGAAAGGAGTCAATTTCAGTAAAAAACCAGGTTACAAGTTCATATTATGTTCTCTATTATGTTCATAATATAAACCCCCATCCATAACCAACCTACAACACCACACCAATTGCCAGGTTTTGTCAAATCTACTGGTTTGGAGAAAATCTATTTGATTGCACAACCCGGAGTTCTAACGGATTATAAATGAAATAGGGGTTTGGATCTTGTAATAGCCTCTTGTAACTTATTTCCTCTGAGCCTTATGGTTTTTAATGGAGTTGTAGTTTTTTACTTCAACTTTATATGTTCACAGAACAATAAGGTTTCCATTTGTATTCAAGAAAGTATTTTATACATATTATCTCAAATTCAGCCTGATGATTGAACTTAGACCTCTAAAAATGCAGTTGTCCTTTGGATATTAAAAAAATAATAAAACTAAGCTTTGTAGCCTAAACTATAATTTTGATCTGTCAAAATCAGCTTCGAGGCCAAATTATCTGGGTAGCTGAGTGGTTGTAGTGCTTCCCTTCAAATTTTAAATTTGTTGGTTCAATCCCGAGCAAAAGTGATTGTGGCCTCAGGTATAATTTGTGATAAATACATTTGAGGGCTATAAATAAATAATGCTTTCTAATAAAACATCATTGTTAGATAGTATTAAGACAAGGATTTAGACTATATCCTCATAATTTGTTATATTGTATATATTATTTTTTCCAGGCGGACCCCAACGAGTATGAGAACCTATCTTTCCCAGAGCTGAGGGAGGTGACTGGCTACATCTTGTTGTATCGGGTCAACGGGCTGCGATCACTTGGTAAACTGTTCCCCAACCTGTCAGTAATAAGAGGCAACGAGTTGTTCTTTGACTATGCACTGGTCGCCTTCGAAATGCTACATCTTCAGGTAAACTGTCTTGAGGTTCTGTTTAGATGTAGGTTAGACTAGGTCTCTTGATAGGTTTGCTTTGCCCATTGTGCATGAAGAAGTTTTGCTATTGGCGGTTGTGCGTTTAAGAAGTAACTCAAGCTGCTGAGTCAGTATAGTGCTTTTAATAATTATTCTGGCCAAAGAAACAACAGATTTTAGTCAGAGACAAAGCTAGACATGACATCTTGCTCTATTCTGGGTAACTGAGTAGTTATAGTGCTCGCTTAACAATCAAAGGTTGCTGAATTGATATTTAGAAAAGTCAGTAGCTTTTTGACAGTTAGAATCTGGACCCAGCTGACCCTGATCAGTAGCTATGTCCACACTCGTGCGCTTTCAATTTCAACCTACCTTTCAGCTTTCAATTCTACATGCATTAACGAATGCAGTATTGCAAGCGCTTTGAGGCATAGCTTTTAGCTGTCCACACTCATGCCTCACTTTCTTCACTTTTTAGATAGCTTTTCCTAGTTGGATGAAGACAAAGCTATTTTGATAGGACTGAGGAATTGGCACGGTATATTTAGTGTCAAGAAAATTTCACAAACGTAGGAAATCAAGGCGTAGCCTACTAAATTTGTGAAGGAGTGCTATAAAACAAGTAATTGTCTTGTTTAATTTGATTTATTTTTAATTTATTTTATTTAGGCCTTATTCAAATATACAGTATATGTATTTTAAATTTATTTTAAATTTATTTTATTTTATTCAAATTTATTTTATTTTTTTATTTACTACCACATATTATGTCCCACAAACATACATGCGAGTGATAATCTTCTATGAATTCTGAGGTTTGTTTGATATACATTTTGCTTCAAACAACTACAACATGGACGACTTGGAAAATATGTAAAGCAGTTGCTTGTTGAAAGGCACAGAAATCCAAAGCCAGTTATTTGTCTTGCGCTAGACACTCTGCGCTATAAAATGGAGCTTCATTGGACTCATTTCGGGTATGCCTTGACGTATGTGTTACTTGCGTCCATCAGTGTCAAGGCATGCGCTAAGATTCATGTGCTTGGCGCATACAAAAACACACTTGCGTGGACAAAGCTATTGGACTTTCCATAAATTATCCTGGCTAATGAAACAGCTGATCTTAGTCAGTAACAAAGCTACACAGATCATCTCTTCTTATCCATTCTTTACTCATATTTGGATTAAAATACACACCTTGGTGGTGTCCCCAGCTCAATTGATAATGATAATAATTCTACACTCACAATTTGCTCATATTTGTTTTCAAACACAGCTAATAGTGTCCATACCTTAAATAAATTGGTAATTTTTAGTTGGTTATTGATATTCAACAAGGACTTTACATTATGTACACATAATGGTACATTTATACGGTTCAATTTGTGACCAACTGAAAACTGTGTCTAAGTTTCTTACTCATATTTTTCTCAGCAGTCCCTCTCATTCTGAACCGATATTTTCTGACAGTGGAGACAATGCCTTACTTCAGACCTAATGTTGTATTACACTAACAATACTTGTATAGTAACTTAAAGCTAGATGTAGGGGGACAAAACTCATCTGAAAGACATGAGGTTAATTCCATACATAAACATAACATTAATTTTATTTATCAAAATATTCCTTATGATTGGGGGAGGTGGTGACAACCGGCTCACCATGTTCCCTAATCACTGCTAATGAGTTAATGTCCCGTAATCAATGCCAATGAGTTAATGTTCCCTAATCAATGTCAATGAGTTAATGCCCCCCAATCAATGCCAATGAGTTAATGCCCCCTAATCAATGCCAATGAGTTAATGTCCCCTAATCAATGCCAATGAGTTAATGTCCCCTAATCAATGCCAATGAGTTAAGCTTTGGTTATATTACTCCTGATGGCCAGTAATCAGTCTTAGGGGCTAGCAGGGAACATTTGGGACTCTGCGTCTATTCCTACGGATTAAGCTAACTAGTCTACATAATTACTTGTGTTTTGCAGGAGCTGGGCTTATCATCTCTAACTGACATCATGCGAGGTGGAGTTTACTTTGTCAAGAATCCAATGCTCTGCTATATTGACACCATAGACTGGGACCTCATCGCGAAACAAGCTCCAAAAGGACCGGACGCTAAAAAGGAGGAAATACACTTTATAAGGGTAAGATAGATCATAGTGTTTCGTTTCATATCTACACAATTGGTTTAACAGAAAAGAGGAGTTTTAAATGGAAGATCTGAAGGAGGTTTAGCGGGATACGTTTTTTGTTTATGTATTGTAAAAAATCTGATTCAAGACTATAAAACAATATAGAATGAAAATATAGACAAGAGGATTTTAAATGTAATGAACACCAATTAATTAAAACATTGGTTTCTATGGGCAAAATAGGCTGTAAAATCTTAGTCTTGTTGAAATTAACCCTTTGAGTGCCAACGTCCGGGGAACCGGACGTTTTTAAAACGAGCCAAAAGTGCCGACGTCCGGCCGACCGGACGTTTTTAGAACGAGCCAAAAGTGCCAACGTCCGGCTGACCGGACGTTTCGTAATGATCGAACAGTTGTCATAACAACCGAATGGATACTCGGATTCTTTTAACCCATATATTAACATTGAGTCGAAAGTTATTAGATGCAATACATCGATTTTCGTTGGTCGAAATATCGAAAATTCGATTTTTACAAAATTTTAACCTAAAAATCGCCAGATCGCGCTCGGCATTTTTAGCGCGACCTTCGGGAAAAATCATCGGCATTTTTTGAGCGTTACTTTTATTTTTCGCCTGGCACTCTAAGGGTTAACAGGCAAAAATATTGGCTTACGTTCTGAATGTATAGTAGCATTGCATCTTTGGAAATAACTACCCCCTGATGCAACAACACCAATCTCCCAATTAAACCAAATTTCAAGTAGGTACTGGTACAGTATATTAAATCAAAATTGTTGTGAAATGATGTGCTGTTAATTGTTGTACAATATTGAAACATACTTGAATCCTAAGTTAAGATTAAGTAATTGTGCTATAGTTTTTTTTCTGGAGTTGGTAAGTTGTATAATAAATCAAAATAATAGGCAAAGATTTGAAAAAAATAGTCAAAGCAAATAACTGCTCCCCCACAAGTGTAATTTTTGCTTGAAAGAAATATCAAAACAGAGTAAGCTGTTGATATGTTTTTTTCTTTTTTTCTTTACAGTAACTATTTGATATAGGCCTATTTAAAAGTTGCACTTTCAAGTTGATTAAATTCTATGACTATTCATGCTAGCCTATATTTTATTTATTTGTATTGTGATGTAGGATCTAAAAAAAATACTTATACCTTTTTTGAGTTTCCAAGTGCACAAGACAGTTCTTTTTCTTTTCTTTCAGAGTAACAAGAAGAAAAACGAGTGTCCAATCTGTCCGAAGGAATGCATGCAGATGGTTGGATCCCAGGAACATCTTTGTTGGAGTCCTAGCAGGTGTCAGAAAGGTAACGAGTCTTACAAACATGAACATGAATAGAAAACAAAAGATTCTGTATAAGATTATTCCACAAGATATCAAAAAATTAATGAAAGAAATATATATAACTAGCAGAGTACCCGTCCTTTGTACGGGGTTGGCATATAAGTATCAAATGCTTATAGCAGTTATGAGTGAGGACATGGTTTAAGAAATTTCGGTTCTTTTTGAAGTTCGTTCGCTACGCTCACTCATTTTTAGGTTGGAGCTCGTTCGCTGCGCTCACTTTCCTTCAGGTTAGCTCGTTCGCTACGCTCACTTGCCTTCAGGTTAGCTCGTTCGCTACGCTCACTCGCCTCCAGGTTGAAGTTCGTTCGCTACGCTCACTCACCTTTTGCTGTTGTCATAAATGTAAAAGAAATAATAGTGCTAGTGCTAGTGCTGCACCCTGTTGGTAATCCTTGTAACTTTAATGCTATTGAACATCACAGAACAGAACCAACTTGTTTAATTGAAACAGCTGTTAAGATTCAATAATTTCATTTCTCATAAGGTTAACATGGGAAACTCCAGAGCCACTGGGGAGGAGCCCGAAAGGATTTTTGGGATAAAAATATGCCTATATGTTAATCGGGAATGTGAGCTATCATCATGCCAAATTTCAGCCCGATCCGACCAGTAGTTTTCGCGTTTACTTTTCCCATACACACACACAGACACCACCTCTTTTTTATAATAGTATAGATAGATAGATAGATAATTAAGTTGCCAGTTGCCCTAATATCAGCTTAGATTTTCACAAGGGGAATCACCTAAATTAGTTCATAACAAATGAGATTTTAACCTGAAACCCTTTGAACAGTTAAGTCTAGAAATTAAAGTGATTGGGTATAATGCTGATGGGTAAACTGTAGGGACACTCGGACACTTTAGTTTTGTATGGTTATAAAATATTACTTAATATAAAAGTAATAAAACATCAAAAGTAAATTTCATGAACAAGCTCTTTTTTTAAAATATTATGAGTGTTGATAGGCGGAAGGAAATTAAAAATTAAATAGAAGAAACACAGAACACAAAAATGGAAATAGTATTTTTATTTATGCATTTTGACACTATTCACTGTACCACTAATGCAAAGTACATGAGTTTTGATGAATAAATATGTTTGAATATGATTATGAATATGACATGTTTACATTTTAGTTTTTATAAATACCATTGAATTGTTACTTGCCAGGTTATATTGGAAGTAAGAACTTTGAAATAGCATTAGTTCTTGTCAAAATTGAATGTTTAATGTAAATTAAAAAAATTGCTTACTTAAGTCAGGCAGTAAATTTACCTTGCTTAACTGCTTATATTTAAATCTATACAGGCAATATTAACTAAATTTTTTATTTATACAATCATGTTATGGTTTTTATTGTCCTTGTATAAAATTTACTTTAAAGCGTCTAAAAAAACTTTCTTGCCCTTTTCAAACACTTATAGTACTTTAATACTAAGATGAGGGTAGGATGAGTGGCACGATCTTGTAGTAATTGAGACTCTATCCATCAAAAAAGTAATTCCATTACAGATTTTAATAATATACTAGCTGTGTACCCGTTCTACGCACGGGGATCTTTTAGTATTCAGTTGAAACCTTCATATATAAAAACAGCAGTGGGTTTGCATATTTTCAGATATGCTGGCCAAACTATTATACACAACTTCATTTTATGTTGTTTGTTGTTGTTCCGGGTCGGTATGACAATCAATAAAAACCTGTGTCCGCCGGTCGATCCTAATGTATCCTATTACAGGAGATGCATTTCAGCAAAATTACATCGCCATCATCAGTCCTAATACAGTAGACCCCCTCTTAACCGACCTCGTATTAACCGATAATCGGATTATCCGCCTTCGATCGTAAAATAATACAGTTTGTTTTAACCGACCTTGATTTGAGAGCAGCTCGGTTTAACCGCCGCTTTCTAGGAATCTCGTCATTTCCGCTCCCACGCTGGGCGATGAGAACTGAACCATACGCTTATCTCCACAGGATATGACTAAGAATCAGTTATTTTGTGTTGAGCACAAAAAATATAGCATAGCCTATTGTCAGTTTGTCATCATCGTTCGTAGCTCGAGCACATCTGATCTGATTTGTTATCTGTGCGGCAAATTTATAACATCATAAAGTGCGTTACGATTTTGAGAACTGATTATCTTATCGCAGGAGTAAACAAACAACGCAACTTGTAAGGAAGGAAGGGAAAGGGGGTTAACAACTCCAAGGTCAAGATAGTTTTTGTGCCTGGAGCCTCCAGTAAGAGGCTATACATAAACGTCCTGTTTTGTAACAAAATGGTCGCTTGTCTCTTTAATGTCGACAAAAGGTTGTGTACTGTAATACGATGTATTTGGAAAGCATCAATTAATACATTACAGTATTAAAGTTATTAAAATAGGAATTTTATTGACTCTTGCCTAGTATTATAATGCACTGAAAGTAGGCCTATTTGACTTAACTGTGTTTTGTGTTTATTTGTGACTTTTCTATCAATATGAAAAAGGAGATAAGAGTAGTTTATTTTATAAATAATGCAAGTATGACTTCAAAATAATGATTATATAATTCCAAATGAATAGCACTTCATTATGTTATGATTTTAGGGATTGCCCGTTTTATCCGACCTTTTGAGTTATCCGACCTAGGTCCGGTCCCATTAGGGTCGGTTAAGAGGGGGTCTACTGTATAAGGTCTTGAGCTTCCCCATTAGGTGCGTCTTGGAGTTTTTGAAACACATACACGAACTGTACACTTATACACATGACGAATAAAACACAAATACACGGTATGCCTACTTTTATTTTTACTATGGACATGTAGACGCGCGTCGGTCGTGTGCCGAGTCTTGACTGAAAACGCTCATTAAAAAAATGTAGATAAGTTTCCCAGCCATATACAACACTGATTCAAGGTCTTTTTCCCGGTTATCAAAACTCAAGAACAATTTAAAAAACAAAGAATCTCTATTTTCATTTACGGATGCCCTACAAATTATTGCACTTGCGATTAATTAAATCCGTTATGTAAGGAAAAACGTTTTTAATCTTACTTGGTTTGGATTTGCTTTCAAAACTTGATCGGAAATGGTTGCGGTATTTGTAAACAACATTCCATGTAAACACATCAGTGACAGCTAGAAGAAATAATCTTGATTCGAACAGCTGTTCGTTATTTCATAGATGAATATGTGATAAACATTGGGAAAACTTTACAAAAAATCGCACAAAATTGAGTTTTTAAACGTCCGTCATTTTATTTACAAAGTAGTGACGCCATATTTTAATTGCTAAAGACAATCTCGCCAATCCAGTGAATACATTAAAATGATTTGGAACTTGATAGGTACTCTCGTTTTTCAGGTGAAGTCCGCGTAAAATGTCTCATGGGCCGTGACAGACAGGAAGACAGACAGACAGAAATTTAGATGAGACTTGTTTCGGTTTCTTTAATGTATAAAACGTAAAAATAACCTAAAAGTTTATGATTCTGAGCAATGTACAGACAAAACTCTAATTTTATTTATATAGATAAATGATAAATGTAAACTTACCAACTGACTGTTGTTACAGTATGTCCCAGCAACTGCACTGGAGGCAATGCATGTAACAGCACCAATCATTGCTGTCATGAGAATTGTCTTGGAGGATGTTTCGGACCTACAGAGTCGGACTGTTACGCATGCCGTGGAGTCTTGTATGAAGGCAAGTGTATCAACGAATGCCCACCGGACACGTTCAAGGTAAACATACAGCATATTACCTAACTGATGTTTACTGTGATTACAGTTAGAGTGAGCTGATCATTACAAAGTGTCACTGAGTGTAACGGCCTGTTGATTTGATAAGTAGCTGACAGACTTGGTGGAGAGCCAGGGAGGCATTGATATTTTATTGAGGGTGGGGTGCGACAGGAACCCAGGTTGTGTGTGATAAAGATGATGGATTATCGGCTTGTGTTGCAGCATACTTATGTTAAGTTATGTGGAGAAGCACTTCCAATGGTACTAGTCATTTTTAGATTAAAAGACAATAGACAATAGACAATTAATCTTTATTTACACATTCATTAAGAATAGTAGTAGCGTCAATTTACAATTTTTAAAGACAGTTTCCTAAAGTTGCCATTAGGTTTTTCTTTTTTTGTTAAAACTTTTAGGGAAGATTGAAGATTGAAGATTGATTTGAATTTTTGCTGAAATAAGATTGAATTTATTTCTATGCATTGTATTCTTTGTTTCTGTCATTATGGTTTTTGTGTAGGCCCTAGTGGATTCCAAACTATAGGTTCTTTCATAGAAGTCAAAATACTCTTATCATTATTATTCCACTCCACTGTTTAAATTCCTACACTAAACCACACTCAACAACACAACTGGCCAAATGCCCTTAAAGCGCTCGATTTAAAGTATCCACAGGCTATGAGGACAATAATGCAGCTTAGTCTAGTGGTTAGGAAATCCATAAGCCTTTGATGATTCATGAGTTTACCAAATTCAGACGGGAACTCAGAGAAAAGTTACATGACCCGATACTGAAAAAGCGGCTGATTAAGCTCATCAGCGACTCACCAAGCCACGTTTTTTGAGAAAGGGGGTTTAGGAATCAGCAAAAGATAAACAATCGTTATCACCAACAGAAAATTTAAACTAGAAACAGAAATATTACTTTTTTTCAGTAAACAATACAGAATCAGCAACAGACAAATTAATAAGACACAAACAATCAGGTTTTGACTTTTTTGAGTAATTCATAGTTTATTTTTAAATGTACTTGAAAATATATTCCCATTAAAATGTAAGAAGGTTCTACTAGTACGGATGCCAAGTGTTTAAAAGTGGTTTACAAAGTATGACGTTGAGGTGTGTTCTGTTACTGAGTATTTGGTTGTGCCAAAAACAACAACAATGTCACCGCCCACCAAACTTGTTGTGTCTTATATATTACTTTGTTGTGTTTGACAGGTATTGATAGTGTAGAGGTTCTACTGTACAGATGCCAGATGTAAAAGTGGTTTACAAAGTATGGCGTTGAGGTGTGTTCTGTTACTGAGTGTTTGGTTGTGCCAAAAACAAACGACAATGTCACAGTCATTTTCACCCTCCTCTCTCTCTCTCTTTCTCCCCTCTTTACTTGACCACCCCCTCCCAGTGAAATACCTGGTCTGGTTCTGTTGGGGAGAAAAGGATTATGCCAGGTAGACTTTACCACTGGCCTCAACACTTTTATTGACCCTGAATTACTGAATTAATTTATGAGTTCCATAAGACCAGTTCTCTTGCACTCGCTAAATCTGTGTATCTCTTGGACAGTAATTGTTTGTGTGGTGCTGATTCCGGTTATCTGTTGTTGATAACAATTGCATTTCTATTTCCAATGGCAATTGCTGATTGGTCGCTTTGTTGCAGTACATGAACCGCAGATGTGTGACGGAGCAGGAATGCCATCGGATGCCAAAGCCTCGTCAGACCAGCCAGGATATTGTTGATATGGTTGATTATCCTTGGAAGCCCTTCATACCTGACAGGGAATGTATCCTGCAATGTCCCGCCGGATATCTAGAGGAAGAAGAACAGCACGGCAGATACGTCTGTAAACCTTGTCAAGGTTGGTTAATATCAAATACACCGGAGCAAACTTGCAAATTTAGAAATTGTCTTACTGCTTTATTGACTCTGTCTTAGGGTAAAAACACAGTGGAGCAGGGCAGGTAGCTGGTAGCCTGGCTGGTCGCTTACTCGCTTACTGCTGGTTACCAGGAGGGTAGCTGGGACATACACACAGTGGCGCTCAGTATAGTCGCTTGTCAGCCGCCGATACTAACATTATCACTTATAATATTAGTGGTACAGGATAAACTTTTGTTTGAATCCTAGTTCATTCGCTATTTCATTCTACAGATCGTTGAGTACGTGACGTTTGTGGTGGTCCGGATGGGCTTGTTTCCACAATGGCACACGGATAATATCCTCTGATATTAATTTGTCTACGTCCATTATTTTATTTCATGTAAAAAAAAAACAACATCCAAATAAATTAACTAAAACAAACAACACCCCGTATACAAAGAATGCGCAGTGAAAGATCCCGCGTGGAACTTGCGAATTCGAGAACACGTGGCTGTCAAGTTCTGCTATTTGCGCATGCCCCAGTCGAGCCTTCCCCGCTTGAAGCTCCCAAACAATCGACTTGGCAATTCTTCTAGCTTGCCGCCTAGCTTACTGCTACCATGTCGGCTACCTGCTAGGCGCGACTGTGTGCGTACCCATAACAACGCGTGCTTTAATTCTACATCGCAGTAAGCGAGTAAGCGACCCGCCAGGCTACAGCTACCTGCCCTGCTCCACTGTGTTTTTACCCTTAGGTTACTTAGAGGTCTAGGAAAAATCTTGCATCAGGTTCGCACCTGATATAAAACATTTCAATAAGTATTTATGGTTTTCTGCTTTGGGTGAACAGTAGTATTTGGTTAGTTTCTAAAAGCTGGCAATGAAATTTTCAAGTTATATAGGCTTAGATAAACAATCGACATATACATATTTTTACAGATAGCCGGCTCACATGATTGGGGAGGAGTTCCTTTGGTACAAAAACACAAAAAAATCCTCACATACCCAAAGATAGAATGACTACAATATTAGTTAAGTTGTTTGTGTTTATGTGCAAGAATGGACTCTATCCCATTCATATTTCTTGGACAAGGAGATGGAGGTCAGCTAGCTCACCAGATAAAGTTATATTAGAGTTCAGGGGCTAGTAGATACTCAAAGTCACAAAACGGCTAGGACTTCTTCAGAGAGTATTTTGAAGAGATCAGCTGACCTCTACCCGCTTTTCCAAAAAAATTCTATCAGCCTCTTGGCTTTCCTTTAAAATATCTTTCTCCTTCTCAGGCAAGTCTGCACCATAATAAATATGTTTTAATGAAGCCCTTTTGCTCTAGTTTACATCCTTACTATACATTAATATTTTCCATGAGGATAACACGGAAGACAAATGCTCCTAATTCAGAAAAAAACGCGTAAAAGTGATTAATTACAGAATTCAGGTAACAAAAATTTAGATGGACTTTTGTAATGGATAGGTTTAACAAAAGCCTTATTGTATTGATGAAAAAATATGAAAATGCACAAATAAAATCAGAATCTTTGGAGCTACTAGCTCTTTCTTTAGTGGGAGAATCTTTATTTTAGGATGTTCTACAAGAACCCATCCATTGCAAAATGCTTAAAATCCCCTGGCCTAAAGGCATCTTTACAAAAAAATAAAATAATTAGATGAATTTATTTCTCCGCAGGCTACTGCAAGAAGGAATGTTCTGGGGCGAGTGTGGACAGTATAGCCAAGGCTCAGAAGTTACGAGACTGTACGTTCATTAAAGGCTCCTTGGAAATACAAATCAGAGGCGGCAGTAAGTTGATGATGGTTCATTCTAATTAATTGCATCTATAAAGTGGGAAGAGTAAACCTTTTAGAAAAGTGTATCCTAGGCTTGATCTTTTCAAGTGTATATTCATGAAATATTAATTTAACCCATCTGTCAACAAAATATTGTAAATAAAAGTTTAAAAGAAATTGCATCAGCAACATTACATTGCATAAATCTTTGTTAGGTTGCTTCCAGAGCCGTATTTTGAATCCATGTGGCCTCCCGGTGGCTCACTCCAGAGAGGCCCCTCCATTGTCGATGTCTTCAATCAAGAACACTTTCAGGTTTTGTGGAGACATGAATATTGTTTCTCATAACCGTGGCAAAATTATAATTTTTGCTCACAAGAGTTAAGGCTCGGCTGGACAATCAAATAGCTCACATACTTTTTTAAATAATTCTCCATAACAAATTGTATTGGCAAAATTCATTTTCCAAGCAAAAAATATAACTCAGGAGGACCCTCTCAGGCCATGGCTCTCAAGGCCGCCTTATCTGCTATTAGGGAAATACGGCCCTGGTTGCTTCCCTAGGAGTAAAAGACCAAATAGTAAATAGAAGATTTTGTGATGCACTGGTTTAAAATAACAGCGGGTTACCTTACGTACGAAAATAGAAGAAAATGCAAACAAACACAGAATTTTCTGAGCTATCAACTCCTTCTTCAGTAGTAGAGTCTTCATTCTTATAAAACCCTGGCCATGAGAGGCCATCTTTACCAACAACGTAACAATAATAATAATGCATACTTCAGGATTCAGGAGTTTGAAATTTAAAATAAGATTTATTATGCGAGAAAGTAAAACATATGTGTTATTTTTAGTAAACGTGGTCAAAGAGTTGGAAGAAAACTTGAAGATGATTGAAGAGATTCAGGGCTACTTGAAGATTGTGAGATCCTTTCCGCTCATGTCACTGAACTTTCTCAAGAAACTCAGAGTGATTCATGGAGAACCCTTGGAAAGTGGGAAGTAAGCATGAAGTCACTGACCATAGCCTTTAAACCTTGAGTTTTTCTAGATTTTATCACTAATTTACTTCATTGGCTGAAACAAGCCAGAAAAATATTTATTTTTCAAGATCAAATAGAGACCCTCTTATTTTACCTGTGACCATTATGTGTCTAAATGGTGTGTAATAGTGTCTATTTATTTCAAGCATGACAGAACTTGGTTGAAACATGTTGTTGTTTAGTTTTTTTTTTAGGCAATAGCCTCTGTTTGTACAGTTCTTACTCTATTCTCAGACATATTTTCCTTGGTTTGTGGCATCGTGAGGAATACATTAGGGAATAGAATATTATCAACTTTTACTAAAACAAAAGCTACAACAAAAATATAACTAACTATTTTTATATTTTTTAATTTCCCTCAGATATGCTCTGGTAGTACTAGACAATCAGAACCTCATGGAGTTGTGGGACTGGGAAACTAAAGGCAAAGACTTCCAGATTCGCAAAGGTCGTCTGTTTTTCCACTTCAACCCCAAGTTGTGCATCGACAAGATACACCAGCTGAAAACTATCGCACACCTTCCAGACTACAATGACATGGAGGTGGCCCAGAACTCTAATGGGGACAAAGTTGCTTGTGAGTAACTTACAAACTTTGATATACAAGATATTTTGTAGACTATGATATAGACTATTGGCTATTGTATTAATAAGTTTCACTACTAGTCACAAGAGTAACCCATTTCGGGACGAGATAGTGTTTGAAATGTGAGTCGAAGACGAGCATGGGAAACACTATCGAGCCCCGAAATGGGACTTTAGTGACGAGCATTGAACGATACTTTTCATCACCATGAAAAAACTACTTAATCAAACTTTAAACAATTAAAAAACTTGTAAACAGTTTATTTATTTATTCATACGGTAAACACCATTTTTACAATCAATAATACATGAGTGGTAAGTTACAAGATAAATATTTATAAATATATATAAGTCAGTTTCAGATTCATCTCGCTAGACAATAAAAAGATTGCTAACATGAAAAATGACATCAACAGGATTGTACCAAAAATGCGTTGACAAATATTGGATCATACGTATTACAAATCCTAGTTAACATGCGTAAACATTTTTAGAGAAAAATAACAATTACCAAAACTAGATAAAAATTGATAAATATTTCAATTCAGTTGTTACTTTGTTGATGTCAAGCAAAGTATTTTTGTCTAGCGAATGTAATGTTTATGTAGCGAAAGTCATGTTTATGTCAGGAAAGAAGTCAGCTGATCACTATTTGTTTTTGGTGTATGGAAATTGCCGATTTTCGAAGATCTCAGCTGTATGGAAATTGGCTATTTTAGAATATAGAGTGATGAAAAATAATTTATTTAAAATAAAATTTTTTTTTTATATACCACGTTTTTAAATGCACTAAAAAGTTGAAAATAATTAAATATGTGGAGAGAATATACTTGTAAGATTTAAAAAGAAAAATGTGGGGCTCATGCAAAAGCTAATTTACAATTTTCTTCACCTATTGAATTTTTAGCCATTTTAACCTCAATTAAGAAATTTAGATGTAAATCATACAAACAGGATGTATTGTGTGAATTTATTTGTTTCCTATCGACAGCTACCCCCTCTTTATTATTATCTATTGCATGCGCCCCACATATTTTTTTGAAATCTTACAAGTATTTATTCTCCCCACGTATTTATAAATTATTTTCTACTTTTTAGTGTGTTTAAAAACGTGGAATTCAAGGGAAATATGAAAATAAAATGATTTAATATTGCATTGTCATCTATTTGTGAGGTATGTTTCTAGTTTTAAGTCTCTAGCTCATCGGGAAGTTAGTTTAAAATCGATTGCAAAATTTGTACCGGACAAGAAAGCGAGCTAATAAAAACGTTTTAATACTGTAAAAGAAACGTATTCATCATGAGATGTTTTGTGAAGTAATTTAGAGTAAATTCAGTAAAATCTGTTTTATAGATCTTTAAACACAAAGAAGTTATTCTAACCAATGTAGGATATAGATGTAGCTCACCAAACTTTTTTTCATTGATTAACCCTTTATAAAATGGTATTGTTTATTGGACTTTGTAGGCTTTTAATTCCCTGATCAAAGCAAATGTAAACATTGTAGTTTTACATTTTTATGGGTAGGAGATGTTTTTGGGATCTGGAATCTGATACCGTCCTAAGTTAAAAAATCAGCAATCCATGGGGGTCTCAATTAACTGTGTTAATTGTGTTATTTTTATTCATTTCTATTACATTGTTTTATTTACAGGTTCGTGCTTTTTTTTGTGAGAACACTATAGCAAATTTCCCGTATAGGGAACAAGCTATTTTCAATTTTTGCTTTTCCAGCTTTTGTCTCCAGGATTTGTGTACTATTTTTGTCATGCTTTAAGCACTTTTTTACCTTAGGGCGGGATCAGATTTCCCAAAACATTGTACACATCTTTTTAAAATTATCATTTCGAATAATAGGATTGAGGACATTAGAAATTCAAAAGACAACATTTAAAATGCAAATAGGCGTAAAGTTTAGATTTATGTGACAATTTAGGATCAGTAGTTTCAAACGGAAGGTCCATAGGGGACAAAGAGGGGGAATTTGCTTTTGTTGGACATAAGGGGAACTCAGTCATAGATATAGCCGTGTCGTAACACTTCGGCCCAAGTAACACGTCGGCCCAGTAACATTTCGGCCCGAAACCCTCAGATGTGGCCTACGGTCCAACTCTCTACCTGCCCACTAGTAACACTTCGTCCCAACAAAATATTTGACAGGTTAGGTTAGGTTAGGTAAGATTCCACCGATTCTCCGTCATGTGAGGTCAGAGGATGCAAGGGGTGACGGTTGGGCAACATTCCACCAGAGGGTGGTTGCAAAGTATACAGGTCATGCACCTCTTACTACCTGAACTGCGTTCCTCAACCCTTGTCAATTTTTCGTCGGGCCGAAATGTTACTCCATTAGCTTATTTAATCATCTGTAAAAGCGAGTGGGACGAAGTGATACTGTTTTTCTAAGAAATTTGAGTTTGGCCGAAATGTTACTGGGCCAAAGTGTTACTACATCGATATAGCGGCGGTCACTTTTAATTGTTTACATTGGATTCACAACTTAAAAGTAGTTTGTTTTCCTGGATCAGATCATATGCCGTGGCAGGGGTATAGAAGAGGGAAAACTTGCCATTGTTGCCAAAGTTAAAATGGACAAATTTTGATTGTCTGAACAATCTTATAATTCTGAATAATTACTAGCAAGGTTGAGGAAAATATGAAATCATTTTCTCTGCAAAATTTTAATGATATAATGATGTAATAAATATTATAACTAACTCTGCACGTTATAAGCTAAGTTTGAAGAGTAATAAACCTTTCGTTAGTAAACAACCTTGGTTTACGCAAGAAAGTGAGTGTTTAAATTGTTACAGCTTTTTAGAAAAAACAATTCAACTGAAATAAAGGCTACTGTAAGTATGTTGAGGAGCATAGGAAATATAAACAGCTATGATCAGGAAAGGAGAACGAATACACTATTTTAATCTGAATCTCAAATCTATTCCAAAAGGTGTTCGCGAGTAATAAACTCTTTTAAGTGTCAAAATAACGTAAACTGAGTAGAAAATATGAAACCTGAAGAATGGGTAACACACTTTAAAACTTTACCTAATCCTCTAGTAGAAAGCTCTATTTTGTTTGCAGAACCATTTATTGCCGATGATTATTTGTATAGAGACTTTAACTTCTACAATTAAAAGTTGTTTTGTCTAGTTTGAACAATAATAAGGCGCTGAGCCTAGATAGGGTTCCCTATGAGTTTTTTTAAGAATGCCCCAGACCTATTTTTGACTAAACTTCTTGGTATTTATAATGAATGACGTTTTTTGGAATAAGGTCATACCAGAAAGTTTTAAGAAATCGATAATTTTTCAATTGTTTAAAAAGGGTGATAATAATTTAGTTCAAAACTATTGAGGATTGTCTTTTATAAATTGTATTGGTAAAATATTTATAGGAATGCTAAATAATAGACTTCAAAATTGGGTCAATGAAAACCACATCTTATCGGAGTTCCAGGTGGGTTTCAGACAAATCTATTCCACTATAGATATTAATAATTTGGCATCGATGATCAAACTACGTTTGACAGAGAAAGGTGGCAAGTTGTATGAATTTTTTTTAATTTTTCAAGTGCGTTTGTTACTATTGATCACTTATACTAAAACTATCATCAATCGGCGTCTCAACGCATGTTTTAGATGTTTTGATTATTGTAACACGTTCGCAACAGTGTGTTGTTAGGGCGGTATTTCAAATGAGTTTGAAACAAAGACTGGCCTAAGGCAGGGTTAAATAGCAAGTCTTCCCCTGTACAGCTTATTCATTAACGATTTTCCAGAGGTCCTGGAAGGTGGCTGTAATTTTGGTGGTACGAGAGTAAATGTTTTGATGTATGCAGACACCATTGTATTGCTGGCCCCCACAGCAACCGCTTTACAAATGATGATTAAAAACTTGGAGTGCTCCAGTGAAACCTGGAACCGTACAGTAAATCTGTCGAAATAAAAATATAATGGTCTTCAGGAAAGGTAGTAGTCTAGTAGATTACCCGGGACACAATAGATGGTGGTATAAGGGCAAAAACGTTTGAAGTGGTAAATACAAATAGTTGGGAATGTTATTTACAACGAAAATGTCATGGCAAAAACTTTTCATAGAGAAGAAGAGGCTTATTTATTATGCAATCAATTCAGTATTGCAAAGGCTGGTAAACAACAACAAAGTTCCGCTGCAAATTAAAACATTTTGTTTTGAATCTATTCTCAGAGCTGTTTTGTGTTACAGCACACAAGTTTGGGGGTTTTCAGAAATTTCTCAGTTAGAAAATGCTCAGAAAACATAAAAAGGATGTTTAGATCAGCCACATAACACTCCCAACTATATTGGTCTACTTAGAAACATGTTGTGAAAAATTGTATTTCTTTAGTCTACAAATTAACGCAACTTAGTTTTTTAAAGTTTGTAATTTTCTGGAATCTTGATTACTAAAAATTATTGTTGTAATTGGAAAAGGTATTTTTTGGGCCAAAGAGTGGAAATGCCTTATAGTCCAGTATCTATAGGGGGTTGAGTATGCATGAAAGTGTAACTCTTTTTGACTTTTGATTGTTATTAGGGGCATCTTGGAGATGACAAAAAGCAATGTTGTCGCCCTGCTAGCAGGTGCACAACTGGGGGGGGGGGGGGGGAAGGTACTCTGAGGCGCGTTCTAGAACATCGCTCATATAGTTTTAAAATATGTGTTAAAACTCCAAGTAACGTTAAAATATCCATGAAAAACCCTTTAAACAACAAACAGGACAGTTTGTCATCGTGAATTGTATGTTCAACACACTAAAGTCACTTTATATGGTAATTCTATTGAAATATTACAAGGTTATGTGAGGTTTCCGATGAAGCAGCACGGTGATTCAGGTGACGCTGCTGAGCGGCAGAAATCAACGTGTAGTACAGACTTGTAAAAATTGGGTATATACTGAAAGTGTAACACATTTTGACTTTTGATTTTTGTTGGGGGCATGTTGGAGATGACAAAACCTGATGTTGGTGCCCTCCCAGCAGGTGCACAATTTGGGAGGGAGGGGGAGAAGTAGTGCTGAGGAGGGTTCTAGAACATCGCTCATATCTCGTGAACTAGACATGATAGAAACATGTTTTGAATGGCATTGTATTACAAATACCATCTGCTTTTAAAATTTTACCATGAAAAATCCCATATCAATGATAATAAATAATAAAGCTATTTAACATTTTATTATAAATTACTAATTTAATATCAAAATACCGTTAATTTACCTATATAAAGCTCCCTTAAAACAATGAATAGTTCTGTGTTTGGCGTGCATTGTATGTTTAATATACCCAAATCACTTTATTTGGTAATTATATCCAAATTTGAGGTTTTCAATTAAGCGTAATGTCGATGTGAGATTTGAAAAATCTACCCTACATACGAACTCAGAAAATAGTTCACGTTACAGTTTATGAAGTACCGTTCGGATGTGTTTTAGTTTGGACAATTATTTTGTGTTGTCAGTGTTCATTGTTCAATAAGCTTAAAATTTTGTTCTCTTTGGTTTAAGTTAAAAATTCTAATTATCTTTTTCTCAGAACAAATGTTTTACTATGGAATTTAATAGTTACGTATTACATTGTTTAAGAACTCATGTTATATTAAAATAAGAGAACTAGTTGTTGGGTCACGATCAAATGAAAAAGTAAGTACATATGGGGAGTTATGTATAGGTAGATTAACGATATTTTGATACTAAATTAGTAATTTCAAATAAAATGTTAAATAACTAAATAATTATCATTGATATGGGATTTTCCGTGGTAAGTTTTTTAAAGCGGATGGGATTTGTAATACAATGTCGTTCAAAATATGTTTCTATCGTGTCTAGTTCACGAGATATGAGCGATGATCTAGAACGCTTCTCAGCGCTACTTCCCCCCCTCCCCCCAAGTATTGCACCGGCTGGGAGGGCACCAACATCGGGTTTTGTCATCTCCAACATGCCCTCAACAACAATCAAAAGTCAAAATGTGTTACACTTTCAGTATATACCCAATTTTTACAAGTCTGTACTACACGTTGGTTTCTGCCGCTCAGCGGCGTCACCCTCATCACCGTGCTGCTTCATCGGAAACCTCGCATAACCTTGTAATATTTCAATAGAATTACCATATAAAGTGACTTTAGTGTGTTAAACATACAATTCACGATGACAAACTGTACTGTTTGATGTTTAAAGGGGGTTTCATGGATATTTTAACGTTATTTGGAGTTTTAAACACATTTTAAAACTAAATGATAAATAACTCAATTAATATCACAAATACAGGATTTATCCTTGTAATATTTTTAAGGCAGATGAAGTTGGTAATACAACGCCGTTTAGAGCTTGTTTCTATCGTGTCTAGTTCACGAGATATGAGCGATGAAAGAGATAGCTGGAGAATTAATATGGTTTGCAGAGTGCATACATCACAAAATCACCAACAACTATTTGACGTCGACCTTGACCTAGGCCCAAGCAGAGCTTGTTAATTTGTACCACAAATAAGGGATAATTTTTTTTTTTTAGTTCGTGCAATTTGCGCACAATTGAAAGTTTTTCATTTTGTTTCTATTTGCCCAATTTTAGGTGATATCAGGGAGTTTTGGTTTGGAAAACGAAGCATGAATAGGGAAGAACACATAGAATACATTAATGGTAGTTATTGGTAATTGGATTGGTAATTGATAAATTAGCAAACTTTATGGGAGAGGCGTGGAGAAGGAGGTGGGAATTAATTAGAGAAATTAACTACAAGTAAATCAAGTGGAAGAAAGTTTTTTTTTTCCAAAATTCAAAATTGTTTAATTTTCTTTCAAAATTCATAATTATAGCCAACAATAATTATTTCATTAAAATCTTGTCATCCTGTCTTCTATGTTCATAGTAATTTTCATAGAATTTATTTATGCATGAACCTTAAACCCCAATAATTTTAAAAGTAAGATAAATAAAATACATGTTATGTAAACTTTTTTTCTTTTTTTGTATGATATGGATGTAGTTGAGAATTTTATTTGTATAGTCCTATTCTAGGAATTAAGTGTATTTTGTTTTAATTTTATTTTCAGGAATGTGTTTGATGTTTTTAACATTCAGGTATGCCAACCAATCAGACCATTGTTTAGTTAAGTAAGTATGTTAATGTTATGTGAAGAACGTTTATTTTAAAAATAAAGCACTTTATTCATTCATTAAGATTTCCCGAAACATTGTAAAAACTTTGAAAATGTTTACAATATTCTCTGAAACAACATAGTATGGATTAGTTTTGACATGTTGGATGTTGTGTAATGTGCAGGCAATGTAAGGGAGTTGGAGGCAATGGTGTACAAGACATCATCCAAGGCAGTTCTGATCAAGTGGAAGCAGTTCTCTCACTACGACAGTCGGACACTTCTTGGATATGTCGTGTACACTATAGAGGCTCCTTATCAGAACATCACCATGTACGACGGCCGAGACGCCTGCGGAGGAGACGGGTAACCACGAACCAATGTTCTTATTCTTTTAGCAAATTTCCCATAGGGAATAAGCTATTACTACATCTCTCATAGTAAGACCCTTGGAGGACCGATTTACTTTTTCATTTTGATGTCCTCAGATGTCAAAAATACCATCCAATCAGATTTGTATTTATGTATATTTGTCCGTTAGAACTAAAAATTATCCGATTTTCATGAAAGTACAAACATGTACACCTACATTTTTTCAAACAAGTTCGCTAACCAGTATGATTGTTGGGGGAGCAGTGGTTTTAGAGTTAAAAAATTGTGTTTTCTAAATTATGTTACTTTATCAAACCTGAAAAAACTTTATCAAACAATATTGTTCAGGCCAATTTTAGGATTGATGTTTTGGTTATATTGATTATATTTAATTTCATATTGATGTTTTAACAAATATTGTTATTTTAGACAACCATCGAGGCTTTTCCTCTACTGACTTTGCATTAGTTCCCTTTATAGTTTTAAACAAGTTGTCACCTGACAAAAGACAGAATCACTTGACAATAAAATTGATATTTCTAACCTTTTGTTTAAGAAAATTAAAAAAAAGGCCTTTTTTTACCAACAGACAGTTGTAGACATTTTTTTTTAATAAATGCAACTATATAAACTAGTTGAATTCAACGGTCAAAGTGAATGGTAAAACCTTGGTCTGCAGATGATTGCGTTGTACTTATTATAATACTGCTTAACGTTTCGGTTGAATTTGTAGCAATCCATCTTTTAGGCAAGCAAAAATTCAACCCGTTTATTTTTAATTACAATTCAACCACTGCTACCACTCTGTGAAACACAGGGTCGCCGGATTTCTACCCCCGGATATTTACCCCCATGAAAAAACGCCTACGTCATTTTGACGTCACGAGGGGCGGGGCTTATACACGTTTGAGAAACAGCCCGCGACTGGAAATCTACCCCCGGCCATCTACCCCCAGACATCTACCCCCGGACATCTACCCCCGGACATTAACCCCCGGAAATCTACCCCCGGAAATCTACCCCCGGCCATCTACCCCCAGACATCTACCCCCGGACATCTACCCCCGGACATCTACCCCCGGACATCAACCCCCGGAAATCTACCCCCGGAAATCTACCCCTCGTGGTCAGCTCTGCCGTGTATCGGCCAATATCCATTATGTTGTATAATTGATTTTATAAATTGCTTTACCTTCTTATATCCAGTAGTAAACATGCGATATGTCGATGTCTGTTTTAACATTATCCATATTTATAATTCAATAAGTTGTAACAGTCCTTTTCAACCCCCCATTGTTACTTTCACATACAGTAACAGCTAACGGCGCATGCTAAGCGCGGATCGAAAGTGTTTATCACAAAAGATTGACCAATACGATTTTAATACTATTTAATGGTTCTTCAAAAAGAAGAGAAACCGGTTAATTATAACTCTTATGACATACGGTATGGGAATTATTTTATTCATTGAATGATCAACCATATTTTGTAACTAACGCAATAGTCATTATTGCTTTTACACTTATTACTCATCAAAAAAGCTAAAGAGCTAAATGCTCAAAATTTGTATTACTTCAATCTATTTATCGCAGTTATAATATAACATATAACATATAATAACATATAATAACATATATTATATAACATATAATATAACATAGTTATAATATATGTAATTCATATTATGAATTATCATAAGCCTTGAAAGTAACCGTCAATGTCGACGGGTTTCACCTAATTCTGTTCTGTATATTACATTAAATTCCTCATTTTAACATTTTACTGGCAGGAAACCTGCATATTCACTTCCTATATGGTATTCTTATGAATGAATCTTTTGAACACTTATTTATGGAAATAAGTTGACAAGTTTTGTTTTAAGGCAGGATTTTCCAATAAGACTTTATAGATTCCCTGAATATACGAATGTGCTGCAATGGGGGTATTTAGGCGTATATATGTATTAAAAGATAAGATATAAAAGATTTATTAGGCTATGCTTAAAAAATTGAATGTGGCCATTATTTTGAATTTGAATAATTGTCTTATTTCAGGTCTTTAAGAGAAAATACTTTAAAATCCTTTCTTAGTACGCATCTAAAATCTTAGAAACTAAATTTTTTACTACTAGGTGATATGAAAAATTTGCCATTATACACCTAACTTTTATTGATGAAAAATTACAAATATAAAAAATATATTTATAATACAAAATATGATACAAAATATAATTATAATACAAAATAATACAAAATACAAAAATTAAATTTGAATAATTTTTTTATTTTAAGTCTTAAAGAGAAAATACTTTAAAATCCTTTCTTAGTACGCATCTAAAATCTTAGAAACTATTTTTTTTTTACTACTAGGTGATATGGAAAATTTGCCATTATACACCTGACTTTTATTGATGAAAACTGTTGATCCTCTTTCTCAATTTAACAGTTTACAAATGAGTTTTAGTTTACTAAACAATTATTACTACTAGGCCTACATTGAATAAACCGGAAGTTCACCACAGTTTATTCACTTTATCCTTTAAGAAATGTGTGTAAAAACAATGGTTCAGTACGATGTAACTTGACCATGTGAAAAGTGCGCAATATTATATTATTTTCATAGCTTTTTCATCTCCTGTTTACAGTTGCAGACGATCTATTCATGTTTTCACAACCTGACTTAAAAATTGATCTGATGAGTACTACTCACATTTCACTTTTAAACTGTTACTGTATAGTGTTTGTAAAAGTTGGTCAACCATTGGAAGCACCTTCTAGGAATAAATCAAAGGCTTAGGGGTCAACCTTTTGAAGCCATAATCGAAATATCCTTTTAATTACCATTTTGTGCTGCGCTAGATCTTAAGCTCTTAAAAGACACCTCAATCGTAAAAATCTGTGAAGTAGGTCGGGTTGAAAAGTACTGTTACAACTTATTGAATTATAAATATGGATAATGTTAAAACAATTTATAAAGCAATTTATAAAATCAATTATACAACATAATGAATATTGGCCGATACACGGCAGAGCTGACCACGGGGGGTAGATTTCCGGGGGTAAATTTCCGGGGGTAGATGTCCGGGGGTAAATGTCCGGGGGTAGATGTCCGGGGGTAGATGTCTGGGGGTAGATGTCCGGGGGTAGATGTCTGGGGGTAGATGTCCGGGGGTAGATTTCCAGTCGCGGGCTGTTTCTCGAACGTGTATAAGCCCCGCCCCTCGTGACGTCAAAATGACGTAGGCGTTTTTTCATGGGGGTAAATATCCGGGGGTAGAAATCCGCTACCCCGAAACACATGTGAAAAGTCGCCCCAGTAATTTTGCTAGTTCAAGGAAGCAGTCATTTCTTGAACACCAAGATTTGATAAACTATAATAAACCTTTTTTGTTGAAAGAGTTAGAAATCAGCTAGCCTACCTACAGAAATAAGGGTTCAGGGGCTAATATATGTAAACGTAGGCCTATAGAGCTTTTAGGAAAGTAGTAGGATGAAGGCAAAGTGACTTTGAGTGACCTATATTTGCAGATGGCGGGTGGACGATGTGTCGGCACCCGAACCACCTGACAAGGACACACCCGACCACGAGCTACCTGAGATGCAGCACATTCTCACCCAGCTACAACCTTACACCCAGTACGCCTTCTACGTCAAGACCTACACAATCGCCACTGAGAAAGTCGGGGCCCAGAGCAAGATACAGTATTTCCGCACCTTCCCTGACAGTTAGTAGATCCGTGTCTTGATATTATAAAAAAAATACACATTGTCATTGTCTATGATTTTGCAAACATTCTGTGCAACACTGCATTTCCAATGTCATACCTATCAGCTGAAGTTGAATGAGCCACTGAAACAGTGTATTACAGTCTATTTTTGTTTGTTAGTCTTTAGCCACATTACACTATACAATTTGTTTTATAAATTAATTATAGTAATTAGTTAGGGCATGTTTAAAAATATTAAGCCAGTTGTAGAACAAGTGTGTTTTATAACAAAAAAATCATGTTTTACAAGTTGCAGCTTTCCCAACCAATGCCAGAAAGATGAAATTTCCTTTTTCATCCTGTTGAAAAGATGAGATTTGGGTTTTATAAATTTTTATAAGAGTTTGCTGGAAGCCAAAAATAGTTTAATTGTTGTGTTATGGAGTATGGTGTAGTGAGGGTTTCAAGTCTTGACTTGTTCTAGTACCTGAAACTAAATTGTAAGTGTTAGGGTGTTTTCAAGTAGATTTGAAAATGCACTTGTTATAATTTGAGATTGTTATGTTATGGAGGTGTAAACAAAGTTCTAAGTTATGTCCATTTTGATTCTAAAACCGGTGACAACTAAAATATGGAGACGTAGTTCTATAAATAAATAGTCAAAGGTTCAATACTTACAATCCTTTCTGTACAGTTCCAACAGTACCACGTGCTCTCAAGGCTTACTCCAACTCTTCATCGGAGCTGGTCATTCACTGGAACCCCCCTGCAGTACCTAACGGCAATGTTACTCAGTACATCGTACGAGGCACTTGGGAACATGACGATCAGAAGTTTCTGGAACAACGGAACTACTGCAATGAGCGTGAGTAACTTGTATAACAAACATTGGTTAACACTCCGTTACTAAGACATTTTAGAATTATCTACATCGTTTGAATTGTTAACGTTTTTGTAGGGGAATATTACAGAGCCTCTTGTTACCATCAAATCTAAACCTTTATTTATATAGCATAATTTGTTGATAACCCAATTACAAACGGCAACTGCGTCCAGATTTGAACCAGCAATCTTCATATTTGAAATCAAGCACTGTAAACACTTCTCACTGCGTGAGTTAGCCTATTTTGAAGACAGCTCCTAGTTGAAATGTTCTCTGTATTCTTTGTTGGAGTAATAACTGTGGAATAATATTGATCAATATGACTGAAACACCACTTCACCTTAGCATTATATTTTTAGTATTGTTTCAAATTGAGTTTAGTGCAAATACAAGACGGTAAAAACTCACCTTTACAACAATGTAGGATCGACTATTTGTGCATCAAATTTCAGTTTACTTTCCTTTTCAAAATTACACATGTTTAGATTCAGTCAGATTCTGAAATGGACTAAGATCTATTTTTTTTTTTAAGTTACAGCTTAAAACTCGATTCGAGTTCTGATATGTATTTTTTAGAGAAGAGATATCAGCTAGCTTACATTAGAAAAGGTCCAGGTAGGACATAAGTAGGTCTATACACAGAAAACACACTATTTCAACCCCTGGGAGATTTTCTGAAGTATAGATGAAAAGAGTTGGACAAAAATTCCAATTAGGTACCATACTTGGGAATAACGAATAGAAATTCTAACAATTAGCGATATTTGTTAGTTTTTCGGGTAACTTCTATCATATTCGTTAGTAAAAAAAAGAAGAAACTTTTGCTTAGTTAGATTCTAGCTAACAAAAAGATATTATACTCGTTAGTAGTTTTGGAGTTTAAATAGTTAGATTTTTTGCAAGAGTAAGTACAGTACCTCAAATACGAGTTTATTACGCGATCGGTAAGGGTCAGCGCTCTTGTTGACAAAGTTTTTCATTCTTTGACAAGGGTAAAGTATTTTATTCTGTGGTAGTAACCTTAACCTGTGATACTCAACTCCTGATCAACTGGGATAGAGTAGGGTTGAGGCTTCCTGGATACATACGTCAAATGTTATGTTTGACAGAAATCACAATGAATAACTAACGTATTTGATCACAATGACACTTGTAATACAAAGAAGATCTAGTCTTTAAGTTAGTATAAGATCAGTTAGTTTTTAAACCAACTAATAACCCCTCAGTTACTTTTTTAACTCACTAACTTATAACTTCTATCAGTTACTTTTTACGGGACTAATTAATAACTTCTAAATGGTTAGAATCTTGACTAACTTTCCAAACTATTAAATAGGTGTACTTAATTGTTAGTTTCTTGCTTTCAACTTTTGAAGTAGTTTTGTAAATTCCAAAATTAAATATCAAAATCTGATAGCAGTTTTCAAGAATCCGCCATATTGAAAGAGTAAAACCTGAAACTTTATGTTTACCATTCATATAATCATTAGTGTACTTTCCTCAATAGTTTGACCTTTAGGTTAGGCTAGAGGAATGTAATCAATAGTTTCTTTTTTGTAGCAGCACTCGCCTTATCCGACAAGAGCAGCAAACCTTCAACAACAAAGGTAGAAGATGGAGATGTAGACAAGTATGGAGATGACGGAGACGTAAGTCTCAGCAAGTACGCCAAGGAGAAGGAATGTGCGTGTAAGAAAGATGACAAAGAAGAGAAGGAAAAGAAACAGAAAGAGAAGGAAATACAATTCCAGATCCACTTTGAAGACGCTTTACACAACCAAGTCTACGTCAAAAGGTTGGAAAAATCACATTTTGAATCAGAGTTTAAAATTAATCACTAAAATTGATCTCATTTTTGTGCGTTAAATACATTGCTATACCTAATTGATTTGCCATTCCGCTCTAAATTTGTAATTTTAAAGTAGGTGGAAAGGTAGTTTAAAAAAATAAAATTTACAAACTTCAAACAACCCCGACTCACTGGTGTATCGCAGGAGGAGACCAAACATTACAAACGTTTGGTTTTTTTAACCGGTACTGGTAATTTTTAATTAGTAGAATGGTCTAGTGAGCACTAGAATAGTACCGAGTGGGTAACAAGGGCTGTACATTAGAATATTCACTGTTAAACGTGATTGATGTGTCTTTTAGCTTAAAACTAGGAATTTCAAACACCGATTTTTAGGAATATTTCATTCCAAATTTTATATGTGGATTTTAATAATTTATTGGGATTTTTTGGGTGTGAATAACACTCTGATATTGTGATCAGAAAAATATCTGAAAAGCTTTTGTAACCTATAATTTACAAAACTGCTTCAATAGACAAAGGGCCAACCAAGCCCATTTGTTTTTGGACCAACCTTCAAGTCGTAGAGATGATCATGATATTATCGTGTACGAGGGAGATGATTACAAGTGAGCGTTTGTGATTGTTAGAGATCATCGGGTTAGTGCCGCGACTACGGAATCCAGATAGGATGGATTTATGATAGACGGTATATTAAACAACATTCTAAACATATAAAACATACTTTTATACCCCTGGATATTTAAAACATAATTTTTTTATTAAAATCAACGGGAAGGCTTAATTTAACTTAATTGGGTCATAGAAACGTATTTGTGTGAGAGGATATGCGTGGACAATGCCCAACACATACAGTAGTTGTCAGCTTTCAATCCACATAAAGTCTCTTGTAAATAGTAAGCCTAAACTTTGGTTCTAAATAAATTAAAGTTTCTCAAAAAATATTGTTCTGGAGTGGATGTTGTACTTTCAATACCACCATCCTCACAATTTTTATAAGGTGTATGTTTCTCTGTGAGCATGATAGCCTAATATTATTTTATAGGAGAGTTACCAAAAAATTCCAAAGTGGTGGTGGGTCGCCAAACCAAAATGTTTGGCTGCCTTGCACTATTAAAATTACGATTTAATATAGGCAAAGCTTGAGTGTTTTAAAATTAACGGGCATCATACTTGTAATACCTTACCTTCTGATTTACTAAGTTTTTATCACCAAGCTTTGAGAAGACTTTGAAATTTTGTTTTCTTTTTCTTCAGAAAAAATGTCCCCGAGAAACTCAACTCTGAATCACAAGAGAGGTAAAAAATGGGCAAAATGAGCTTTATGCTGATCTTGCTTGGGTCTCATGTCAGAATCCATCCATTCATTTGTGTCGTAAACATTGACATCTTGATGTCCTTTCACAACAATCATCAAAATCAGTATCTTGTGATGTCTTTTTTTATGCAACAATTTTGGGACTCCAAAACCTCTATGTTTAATCTTGTTCAAAATGCATGCAAATTCCTTTGCTTCGTCAAAGATAATAACTAACAGACCGTGTTGTAAATTAACATTGAAACTTAGGAAAATAAATCGTACAACGTGTAGGCCTAATAGATGCAATGAAATGAGTGTTACGTTATTATACTTTTAAATTAGTAAAAAAAATGTAATGTTATATTTGTGTTAGGTTTTAAATAAAAGAGTCCATAGTAATGTTGGAAAATATCTCTGGTTAAAGGGAGTAGCATATTTGGTCGAATCTATGATAAACCATTCTTTAGTTCTCATAATTTTTTAAAATTTGTTGTAGAGAGATATCAAATTTGTTAGTCTTAGTTATTAGGCGCTTAACACCAGTGTAAAATCATAAACACTTTAAAATTCAACCAATTATTTAATTTCAATTTTTTTTTGTACGGTAAATTTATTACTTGCCCACTAGTGAAAGTATATAAATGAAGAAAAGTAAATATTTACTAAACTAGCTGTTAAAATTATCATAGCCATCTTAAAGCCAACTCATTAATAAAAACCATTTATAATTTTCCATTTCATTTTCATTCAATGGTATCAGTTGGCTGTTTTGCGAGGCTGCTTTTTCTGTGATGTTAATCTTGTCATAACTTGTTAATTTATGCTGCATGAATAATTTTTACTAAATTGTTAACCTTAATAAATAAATGGAATAAAAGTTGAAAAATATACACAAATTGTGTTATGGTATAATCAAAATCCTTGGAAAGTTTTAATAGAATTTAGGGAATTTTTGTGTCAATGCATGGATTAGTTTTGGATGTAATTTTGATATTGCATCTTTAAAACTATTCAGAGGTACAAATTTTAATTTTTATATACATATGGATTTTGTTTTGGGAATTTCCAAAACAAAGGGAATATTCCTTGAGACATATTGCTTTGTTTTCTAGATAGGTGGACTGACATCAAAAATGTGTCTGATTAACACATGGATCCTTCATTACCTTATAACCATTGGTGATGGACGAGATTCTATACAAGTCTCAAGAATATAAGTCCTGCACTTTATTAGGCCACTCACACTTGACTTTACAAAGACATACTATCCATCTTTGTAGTTTTGTTAGTCAAACATGTCTCTAGGTGATGTTCAATGTTAAAATGAATCATCCTTGTGCAGGCCTCAAAGAGAGAAGAGGGAGATTCAATTTCGAGACGAAAAAGGCAACAATGAGTTTCCCAGCCCGAACAAGGGAGGTTTGACGCTTCTGGGAGATTCCAAGAACAAAAACCCTCCCGGTAAATATATTGTAACCATTAGTCACTGTTGTAAACTTGTATAATTTCTAAAAATGTAAAACAGAGCAAATGTATAGGTTATAAAGATTTTTCTTAAGGTAGCAGGCTTACTGGAATAGGGCAGAGTTGAGCACAAAAAGTTTACATTTTACAGAAAAATCGGAATATTCTACCCTCACCAGCAAAATTTTCAACCTGGGAAGGTTTGAGTTCAAAAAAAGATATCTTTATGTCGGATGCTGAAAAAATTTATTTGAATGTTATAGAGTGTGAAAATGGCTGTGACAACCTGTTTTCTTTGTGATCTTCTGTGAAAAGTGTGGCTACCCACCAAAAACATAATTCCTTCCGAAATGAACATTTTCATGGCCATTTTTAAACTCCCTAGCCTCTTTATGCACTTTCCCCCCATCATTGCAATAATGTGTCATAAACTTCAGCCATCTAGCGATGAATGTCAGCATCGAATATGTTTCTTGTGGTCAAAAACGTATTACTGACCTTATCTCGCACACACAGCAGGAGATTCAATAATAATAAAAAAAAAAAAAATTAAAAACACAGTGAAGCGTACAAGTTGATTAATCCTACATAGAAAAATAAATTTTAAAATATTTGTATGTGTTTGATTTGTGTATTAAAGTGTCCGCTTGTGCACAAATATCAATTTCCTACATCTACATCCTACATCCTACATTCTAAGTTTTGCCCACAATGCAGTAGAATATCAACTCCTCAAACATTTCAATTTTCACCCACAGATTCTCAGGAGAACTTTGAGTACGTGGTTGGTAACTCTCACATGCTGGTTGTGCGTAATCTCCGCCACTTTGCTCACTACACGATATCAGTGACTGCCTGTAGAGAACTGACAGAGGATGAGAAGAACAGCAGGAAGAATAACAACTGCAGCGCACAGGCCATACTGTCAGCCAGGACGCAGCCTTTAAGTGAGTCACTGATTTACTTGTCATAGGTGGTGAAATCTCATTGGTAGCTTTTTGCTGTGGTTGCCAGTTAGAATAAAACTGCTGTGTCACCTCAGTATTGTTCTAAAGTGTATTACCGGTACTGTATGTCTTTTCAAGATTAGATTAGGATTTGAATGATGCTGATTCATAAATATGTGTACTTTAAGGTGAAGATGAGTGAAGGAAGAGCCTTTAATAAATGAGATTATAGCTTTGTTACTTACTAAGATAGGTGATTCTTTAGCCAGGACTATTTATTAAAAGCTCAATGAAAGCTGGCACTAGTTTCAAGGGGTCAAAAAAAGCTTGCCTTTTCTTAATATTTAACAAGCATCCTTTTCGTTAGTAGGTGAGCACTATAACCACTCAGCTACCCACCTATCTACCAAGTAGTTGGCTATTACATTTCTTTTTAAATGCCCAAGTTCCGCAAATGCTACTAGTAAATTTTTTAGATTTTAAGTAAAATCTTGTACAAAGACTTTAACTACAAAAAACGGAAAAGAAAATTATAGTATTTGAGAACAAAATATTGAGAAAAGTTTATGGGCCAACTAATTGAAGATGGACAATGGAGATGAAAGCATAATTGTGAACTGAGAGAATTATTTAAAGATCTGGATATTGTCGCTGAGGTACGGATTAGAAGGATGAGATGGGCAGGACATATCACAAGAAAAGAAGACAACCCTTTGCCAAAGAAAGTACTGCAGAACAACCCAGAATGAAGAAGGCCCCTTGATAGACCCAAACTGAGATGGTGAGACAAAGTAGAAAAGGACTTAAGAAAACTGGGAAGAAGGAAGGAGGACGCAAGATGCAGACATGTATGCAGGCAATGTGTTTGGGGAGGCCAAATACCATTTAGGGTACCAGTGGCCACAGCAGTAAGTAAGTACCTAGTTCACAAATTAGGTCAAAGGTTTGTTTTGTTATGATTGTGTTGATGTTCAGTAAATTGACAATAACACAATATCTTTACAACTCTGTACTATCAATTGCAAAAAGGCATAAAAGGTTTTGAAAACAACACTCTAGAACTTAATTATCATTGTTCCAATCAGACTAAATAAAATAAAATAAGACTAATCTTTTGTTGTGAACAGGTACGGCGGACAATGTGAAGCAACTCACGGTGATAGTATTGGAAGAGAGCAACCACACGGGCGACGTGCTGCTCAAGTGGGACGAACCTCCAAACCCTAACGGCCTCATCGTCACTTACCAGATAGAGTATCGCCGCATTGACATAGAGAATGTAAGCATTAGTCAAAGTCAACCCTTATAAACTGATTTTAATATATTTAGTGCGTTTTGTGAAGAAAACAGCCTTACTCCAGGAGGCAGCCCGAGGAAAAGAGCCCAATCCGCCATAAGAAACACAAATCTTTACACTGTTCACAAAATATTAGCAGCATTTTAAACTAAGAATGAGAAATTTGTATTTAGGCCTCCTAATGTTGGGCAGTACATTCCAGACCTCTTTCCCATTCTGGTAAGCCTGCTATCCTCAGAAAAAATCCTAAAAACCTAGACCTTATGCTCTATGTTACATCCTTAACTTCAAACAGATTTTGATGTATAATTAAATCCCAACGTACTGTTGTCTAATTAGGTCGATAGTCTATACAGTGTAATTGTAAAGTCCTGGAACGGTTTAATATATTTGTTATGATTCAAATATATTAAATAAAGAGTCATAAATGTGTACTCTTTTAAGTTATTATTACTTTTTTATCCCTTAAGGGGGACAGCCCACGAGGTGTCAGACAAAATTCTTAAATAGCAGCTTAGGTCATGTTTGGTATCAATTTGAAGCTCTTAGTTAGTAGAACAGATTGCCGCAAATCTGAACTCAAGCGGGCAGCGGAGTAAAAAATGGCTGCCGTTAAAATATTTCTTGAATCTGCCATTTTGAATCTTTGATTGGCTGCCATTTTTTACTCCGTAGTTCTTTTGAGCTCAAATTTGTTTCATTGTATTCTACTAATAAAGACCTTTAATTTGCTGTGCATATTAACCTATGCTTAAGTATATGATTTTTTTCTGAATTCTAGCGGGCACCCCTGAGGTAGCGTATAATAGCACTTTGAATTCAATGAATCTTTGAACAGCTGTCATTTTGGACTCGGTTGTCCGTTTGAGTTTGGGTTTGCGGCAATATGTTTTACTCTTTTATCCAACCCGCCATGTTAAACTTCCCTATCCCAAGCGTGTTGTAAACAACTTCTTTACTTCACTCAGTGAATTAAAGTTTCAAAAACTCTCTTGGTGAAGTAATGAAACCCATTCAAATAACATTGAGTGCTCAACTTAATAAAATATAATATACCTCGATGGAGCAAAGGACGTTCAATGCTAGAAATCAGCTGTGCACTTGAATGTTATTGTTATGCTTTAAAGTATTTTCCTAACCTAGCTTTTGATTGTAAAAGAACGTTATTGTTAGAAGATGAGTGAAATGGATAATATTGTAAAATAACAATAATATTGTAATAATATTGTAATATTGTGGATAATATTGTACATAATCCCCTGTATATTGTTGGAATGTCGGGTCAGGTAAAATCTTGTACTTAACTGTTTGGTTATATAACTAGGAGACCAGTTATTGTTTATGATTAGATCGTTTTTTTGGTTGAACGAGGTTATAAATGACTGATATAACAAGAAACAAATTTTAAACAATACACGACCTCTAGTGTACAGAACTAACAATTAAATTGGCATCAGCTGTTCCATAAGGATGAGAAATCTATTAAGTGAGTGTGTTTTATCTACGTTAATATGTTGATGTTGACAGTACAAGCCTACAGTGGAGTGTATCACAAGGTTACAGTTCCACAACATGAGCAAGTCCTACATCCTCAAGAACCTCGGCCCTGGCAACTACAGTGTCAAAGTGAGAGCTACCTCACTGGCTGGCAACGGCAACTACACAGAGAGTGCCTACTTTGACATCAAGGTATGGAATCGCTGATGACAAAATATGGAGCTGGAGGAGATTGTACTCATAGTTTGTGACGAGATTTTTCCTCTTCCCATGCAAAATGGGAGTTGTTAAAAAAATATTGAATAAACATTCAATGCAGATAGTAATAACGACAAATAAAATCAATTAACAGTGTTTGTAGCAAATTTTTTTTAATAAAAAACACTAGCAATGAGTAAAAATACACTGGTACCAAAATCTGCACTAAAAAAAACAATCTGTATTTTTATTAACTGTGTTCGGTTTTAAGGCCTGACAAAATTACCAATAGAAAAGCATAATAGCTTTAGACAATAGACAATAGACAATAGACAATAGACAAAATCTTTATTGAAATATTCCTAGAGAACATTCATGCGTCAGGTACATAAAATGTACAGTATGTACATAAACTATTACAGTAATTTGCAATCACAATTAGAATTTTTTTCTTCTTTTTCTTCTTTTTTTCATGGTAGCTTATTGTTTAAGAATTCATCCTCAGAGTAGAACGGCCGGTCCATAAGCCATGTTGTCAGGTGCTTCTTGAGCAGATTGGGTTGTTCTCTCTTGAGGTGCTCTGGTAGGTTGTTAAAGTACAGAGCACCTTTGTAGGATGGTTTCTTCTCGTACAGACTCAGATGGTGTTGTGGGAGGGAAAAATTGGCGGCATGTCGTGTGTTGTGCTGGTGTATGTCTTTGTGTCTTGGCTGGGCTGTTTTAGTGGTGTGGATAATGACTTCTCTTATGTAGAGTGAAATTGATGTGAGAATTTTAAGGTTCTTGAAGGCTTCTCGGCAACTGTCTCTGTAGTTCAGGTCGGCAAGGCATCTAATTGCTCTTTTTTGCTTTAGGAGTACTCTTTCCAGGTTGCCTTTTAATGTTCCACCCCATGTCGCAATGCCATATCTGAGGTGAGGTGGGACTCGAATAGAGCAAAATATGCAACTTTGGCTACTTCTGGGCTGCAAGCTTGCTTCATCCTACGTATAACGTAGAGACTTGAACTTAGCTTTTTGCAGAGCTGGTCTATCATGGTTTCCATGATAGCTTGGAGTCAATTATGATGCCTAGGTATTTTGTGTTTGTAGTCCCGGTATTGTAATGTCTGTGTTGTTGCGTTTGGTGGTGAAAGTCATTTGAACGGTTTTGCTTTCGTTTAGAACTAGGTCGTTGGAGGTACAGTATTGCTTTGTTCTCTGGAGTTGTGTGTTGGTTTTCTCTTCCAGATTTTCCATTGTTTTGTCCGCAAATGTGAGAACCGTGTCATCTGCGTACATGGTGGTGTGTCCATCTTCCCCAATCCAACTAGGTAGGTCATTCGTGAGAAGGAGGAAAAGGACTGGGCCAAGTACTGATCCTTGGGGTACTCCTCTTTGCACGTCTACAGCTTTGGATTGGGCCTTATACTTTGTGTTGTTCTTTATGTAGGCTATTTCCACAAGCTGTTTCCGGTTACTAATGTAGCTTTTAAACCATTCTGCTGCTCTTCCTCTCACGCCTAGTGTTTCCAGCTTGAGTAGAAGAAGTTTGTGGTTTAGGCAGTCGAAAGCTTTACTAAAATCTAGGAAGAGGCTTGTTGAAGTGCTGCCTTCTTCTAGTTGGTCTAGTATGTGCTCCGTCAGTTGTATTAAGGCTGTGGCTGTCGATCTGCCTTTGATAAATCCATGCTGTTGACTATTGAGAAGGTTGTGTTCTTGAAGATGGTGTAGGAGTTGGGCTAGTACTATCTTTTCGATTATTTTTGAAAATGTTGATATTAGGGAGATTGGCCTGTAGCTGTTTCTTTCTATCGTTGGTCCATTTTGTATTTTGGGTAGACTTTAGCTATTTTTAATTCATCTGGGAATTTTCCTTGTGAGAGTGATTTATTTATGAGGTCTGTCAGGGGTATTACTATTTCATTTTTACAGTTTTTTAGAAGTTTAGCTGATACCTCATCAGTTCCGGATGAATTTTTCATCTTTAGAGATTAAATGGCCTTTTGCACTTCTTCTTGTGTGACCCGTCTGAACTGGAGTGTGTGATGTGTTGCTGGTAAGTGGTCTGTTAAGGCATTGGTTCTAGAGTTATTGTTATTTTGGAGTGTTCGGTCGGCTATTGATGAGAAAAAATCATTAAAACAGTTTGAAACTTCTATTGGGTCGTCTATTGTTTTATTGTTGACTTGAAGATGGATTTGGTTTTCAGTATTTGATCTCGCTTCCCTTTCTCGGTTTATTGTTTGCCACAGTGCTTTAGACTTGTTTTCAGCCTGGTTTATGTGAGCTGTGTTGTTTTCTTTCCGAAGCATTTTCAAATGCTGGTCGTACTCCCTTTTTTTAATAGTTGTTCTGGCTTTGTCTTCCATAAGTCCGGTGGTTTGCTCCTTTTCTAAGGCCTTTATATATTAATTTTTAAGTCTAGCCGATTCTTGCCAGCAGTGGATTCCTGTTTAGCTTCAGTTCAAAGAGCACAGTTTCGCAAATTAGTTCTGTTTCCTCGCTACTTGTGCATATGAGTGATACATGCTTTTCCCAGCCACTTCTTACATAAGCGACCACTCCTCCTTTGACATGGGATTTCCTTGAGAAGCCTCCAATAAGTGAGTAATTTTCTACCCACGTGTTTTGCAAGTTTTGTTGTGCTACGCCGTGCTCTGTTATTATGATCAGGTCCGGGTCTTCATCTTGGAGGAAGTGTGCTAGTCTATCAGTTTTTTTAGATAACCAATTTATGTTTTGGTGTAGAATTTTAAGTCCTTGTTGGCTATTAGGTGTTTGGAATTTTACTGTACGGAGTGTCGGAGGGGATGTGTTACATCTTTGAGCTGGGTTTTGTGCTTTTCTCTGGGATGAGGGTGTTCTTCTAAAAAATGATGTTGGGAGGTGGGAGTGTTTAGGGGTTCTTGTGTGCAACTTTGGTTTTTGTTAGTTTGTAGTGTGATTTTATACTTTGGGAGGGGTGGTTCTGCGATTTTCTCAATGTTGATGTGGTATTTGGAAAGTTCCTGGGAGCTAAGCAAGTTTGCTTGTTGTATCCAACGGCCTAGTTTATCATTACTGCTGGGTGTTATGTAAAGGAATGAGTGTGTGTGCCTTGAGATAGCAACGATGCAGTGGTGCTGCGATTCATAAATTTCTTCTCTTTTAGTGGTTACTAAAGCTGGAGGTTTTCGGCCATTGGCATTTTTTGGGTTTTCTTGTATGGAAATTGTTAAAACAAACTTGTTACTGCTTGACCTAGTCTGTTTTATTAATTTTAAATCTAAACCAATGGAATTTTGAATTTAAAAATTACAAAGGCTTCAATAAAATGCAATCCAAACCCCTTGAACATTTTTATGCCAGGGATCAAATCAGTCCCTCTCACACTGAAGTTAGAGACGCTAACCTTCAGTCTAGCAACACACCCCAAAAGTTTTTTTTTTTTTTTTTTTTTTGGGTGGGGGAGGAGGGGTTATATTGATGATGACATTGTGATAGGTATACATTAAAAATTGTATGATAGCGTCTCCAACTTCAGTGTGAGGGGGACTGATTTGATCCCTGGCATAAAAATGTTCAAGGGGTTTGGATTGCTTTTTATTGAAGCCTTTGTAATTGTTCCATTCGAAATTCCAATGGTTTAGATTTAAAATTAAAACAGACTAGATCAAGCAGTAACAAGTTTGTTTTAACAATTTCCATACAAGAAAACCTAAAAAAAATGCCAATGGCCAAAAACCTCCAAATAATCTAGGTGGGTTGTAAAAATAATGATTGAATAGGCCTTGAAGGGTGTCTCATTAATTTAATTTTTCATGCAGGAGCGGAGAAATGCTTACAACACTCAACTTTTCATCGCCTTCATCCTTTGTCTGGGGCTGCTGTCGGCCTTTGCGGCCGCTGGGATCTTGTACTACCGCAAGCAATCGGAGCAAAACAACCCCAGACTGTTTACGACAATCAACCCGGAATACGTGAGCACTGGTCAGTACCAGGATGAATGTTTTTGTAAGTATTGTAAGTGTTGTTAGGGGAACACTCGGGAAGTCTGCAGTAGTCAGTTTATAACATGAATAGTCGCTTGGGGTATACATAATCTTTATAACTAACCAGGGATTTATACGTCTGTCAAACTGAATGCTAAATGTTTAAATGGTACTTATGTCAAGTGGAAGTTTCCACCAAAGAAGACTATTGGGAGAATGTATGTGGGAATTTAGTCATGTGAATATCTTGTGAGGGATTATTTTGGACATTTCCCATCAAAATTGGTAAATATTAAGTTTTATCAGTATTTTGGCGTTTTATAATCTGGAATCTGAAACCATCCTCTTGTGTGAAATTACCTGAACATTACAAGAGCAATATACTAACAACGTAGAAAATTACAAAAAATGTTTGCAGAATTTTTTTCTATAAACAGATGTACAAAGAATGATTTACTTTTTGTACATTGTTGTATATTATTGTATTCAACATAGAATATGAGTTTAAATCATGTTGTTAATCTATAACATAATTCTTGCATTTACTGTCATTAAAGCTAAGATAAATTTCTAGACAAAACATTTCTAGACTAAACAATAAACGAAGGGAGCAAAACAGTTGGTATGTACTTAATAGCGCTTTATGGATAGGTTTGGATTTGCTTGTTTGTGTGGATAGAGCAGGCCGTATGCATTTTTCAAACTGGGTAATTTTTTTAAGTTTTTACCCTCAGATGCTCAGTAAAATAGAATCAGTTTCATGATTTGTTTTGGAAAAAGATTCTTTGTACTTACTGGTGTATGTATAACAAAGTCTTATGATTTGGATTTGTCTTATGATGATCCT
>NW_026542599.1:37502982-37559626 GCF_028750875.1 Macrosteles quadrilineatus | reverse complement strand
ACGCACCGTAGCCAACTGTTTCATCAGCACAGCATCATTATGGCAATACAGTACTTTTTGTCCTAGGATGCTACTACAGTAGACACGAGCCCGGGATCGTTTTTCACATTACTTTAGGATAGACCTAGTATTTGAGGCATTATCACTTATATAAAATCCGTTAGTGGGATTTGAACCCGGCACCTCATGGACTGAAGTCCCACGCTTTAACCACTATACCAGTTCGCTCCCCAATATGGCAATACTGTACCCAAATTTAGGCAGCCAAGTCTGAAAGTAGCTGGATCAATTCTGGTTGGACCTCGGAGTCATTTGTTATTGGACTATCAAATTAATCTGTTGATATTTGAATTCGAACGAGAGGTGTTTATGGCCTCTGGTGACCTCAAAACGAAAAATTAAATCGGTCCCGGGTGCAGGTCTTACAATGAGACCTACGGTAAGCTCATTCCCCATAAAAAATTCGCTAAAACTGCACAAAAATACAACTGGATGTAGGTGTGTTCAATAATGTTACTCCAAACGTTCACAAAGAATTTGTAGGCCTATGAGTTACGAAGCATAATTTTAACTAATTACCTATTACAGCATTTAACAACGGGTTACAAAACTACCCTGCAAACATGTTTACATACTTTAACATCATAGGAACAAGCTCAATATTAAGAAACGGCAACTTTCGTTAAACGAGGTTTCAATTAATCACTTGGAACTCTCAATAACACTTAAATAGTTTCAAAGTCAGTTACAATTAAGTAGGAATTCCACTTCGCATTAACACTCAAATAAATATATCAAACTACCAATTAAGACAGGGACGCTAATGTGCATAATTACATTCAAATAAGGGCTCAAAATGAGTGTGAATAGCGAGTCTAGAAAATCTAAATTGAGGAAAATTGAACGAGGCTTAATAACAGGGGAAAAGTACATTAATGAGAACCAAGTATGTTTAGTTATTTGGGAAATCGGCTTATTGCAATATATATTGGATTTAGCGACGAACATTCTGATTGCAGTGAGCACCGACTACAATATACTAGCACCAGCACCACCCAGCTACACACCCCTACCACATACGGTATTATTTCTTCTCATTACGAGTAACAACCGACACGTCTAATTAAATAACCTAATTGAACATCCCACCGCTTATAAACCGGCAATCACATCAATTACTGTCCACATACAATGTAGTCTTGATATGATGTTGTGCGCTAACTAGTAGCAAACGGGTTAAATTATAGTGTACGACAAACTCTAAACAATTATGGTGCTTGTGTAACGTTGGGTTTGCTTCAGCGGGCGATGACCTCATGTGACGGCAATAGTTATTAAAACTAGCCTAGTTAAGACAAGCTATCCCTATACATTTTAAACATATATAAGCATATTAAACGCATACGGATCAATCAATTAATACCCCCGCCGCAGCAAACCTGCAGACTAAGCGAATTTCCATTTGACTGATTGGATTTACACTGAAATGTCTACTTAAAAATATAACATTTATTCCCGATTTAAATAGAATTAGTTTAACAAGTACTTAGGTTTGCTGCATCAGGGAGGGTAAAATTGTGTTTTTTTTTGTAAAATGTTAATAGTTAGTAAGAAATAAAATAATTTTCCAAATTTGATCAAAATACGTTCATAAACAAGCAAACTACAACAGTTTACTTATTCTCCATAAGAATAACATGGGAATTTTAAATTTACAATTTTTTGGAATTTTCTCCGTAACCGTTAAGCGCATAATAACGCTTCAATATACTAAATTATTTGTTTTTTTAAGCTCTACAAAATGGTTTGGAAATAAATTGCAAAATTTTAAGTTTTTAGGGTTAAAAATGGGAAAAACCAATTTTTACCCCATAAAACCCCCCATAAACACCTGTTCCCATAGTCCGATCATGCTGGTTCGCGAACTCGTTCGAATAAACGTGGGCTTACATGTTTGTACCAAATTAATTCCCCGAATTGACTTTTCAAGTCCGTGCTCGGGAGGGAATCACTTATTTGAAAAAAAAATATAGTTTTTAATAGGCCGAACTCTTATCCTCAACCTTTCACTTAGGGTTAAAATGTAAACTCGAGCATTATATAGCCAATAGAAGTCAGGTAAGTTTTAAACGCTAATTTTTTTTCTAGATTCATTTTGGCAGGAATAAAACAGGACAAAGGTTTCGACAGACGTATTTATGAATATTTGCAACCAATGTCTTCTTTCTCCAATACTAAAGACTCGCTGACTACCGTTACCCACTACGTTGCAAGAATTCAACTATATCGTGACCATTGCGCGTGGCCGACATGGTCTGCGATGTACCATTACAGGCAAAACTCGCCATAATTGTTATTCTAATTGGTGGACCAACACTGCAATTATGTCTAATTTAAACTGAGGTGACGAGCAAAAACTCGACGTAAAACCATCTGGTCAAGCCACAGCTGCGAGGGACTAACATGTGCTAGGCCTATCTGCTATCACCGCTGCCCATGGGAAGTGTAGCTGCCACTAAAGGCTTGTAATTAGTACTGTATTTAGGTTGACGTTTAAAATGTCACAAAATGAAAATATAGTTCGTTTAAAGTGTGGTTACAGTGCTCACCTGACCAACAAATGCGGGATATTTCTAGCGGTGCGGTTGGTAATTGACAATATCGCTCCTGTTTTGGATATTTCTAGCGGTACTGTTGGTAATTTACAATATGTCTCCTAAATTCTAATTTACACCGTAATACAATACATATCTGTGTATGCTAGCTACATGAGAGAACTGCCAGCTGATGCCAGGTAGCGGGATATTTCTAGCGGTGCGGTTGGCAGAGTTTGCCCGTGGTCAGGTCAGGCTGGACCACATTCCTCTACCGCGGTCCGCAACGTGATTATTGGTGGAATCCTTGCCTTTCCTTCCCTTCCCTGACCTTGGACTCTACCAAGGCCGTAGCCACCGCCTCCAGGACTGCAACTCCAGGGCGCCGCCCCGGGGGACGCGGGTGACCCATGGAAGTACTATACCAACGTAACGGCAGAACGGTCCATAGGAACACCTTCCTGCCACTAGCATGCATGGTAAACGGACACAGTGCTAAAAGCAGTATTTCGTTATTCGTGGTATCACTTATAAATAAGAGATAAAAGGCATTGCTGCCAATTGCACCGCTAGAAATACTCCGCTACCTGGCATCTGCTGGCATGTGTCCCGCGTACCGCACTGTGCCCTTAGCTTATTAGCTAACCTACAGTGATGTATTGTATTACAATATGTACAAACTAGGAACAAGAAGTGTTCTTTACAACTACACCACAAGAAATATCCTAATTTTACTTTAAATTAAGTAGGCCTACACTCATAGAATTAGCAAAAAATATTGCAAAGAAATACAATCAAAATCTTTAATCAATGGGCCATTTTTAATATCAGTGGTATTAGAGCATAGCAGTGGGTAGCATAAGTTGTAATAAAATAGACTGTATGACCAAAAACAGCTCGACTATTGATTGAGGTCCTATTTCATTCCAATTGCATAATATACTGTAGTTGAATTAGTTTTTTTACGTAAATTTCTGATATCTATCTGTCAAATAACCAACTTTTAAAATGAACAGACAACTTGTTATGCTCTAGAGCATAGTTCACCACTCGGAATTTATCACAGTAGGCCTATGAAAATTAATGGAGAAAATTAAGTTTCGTCGTAACTGTGTTGGGCTACAGGGATTATTCAGCAACTAGCAGAGTACCTGTCCTTTATACAGGGTTGGCAATTGGCATGTAGAGCCTAAGTATAAAATGCTCATTGCAGTCATGGGAGAGGACACGGTTTAAGAAAGTTGGTTCTTTTAATTTATACGGTATGCTATAGAACAGCGCATCTACCATAGCTATAATGTTCTACCACAGCACCCTAAACCATAGGAAAAAGTAAAGTTCTCATTGACACAGGTTTTTGTTTTTAGGTTCAAATCAAATTAGCCTAGCTTTTGTCATAAATGCAAACAATTAATAGTGCTGCACCCTGTTGGTAGAACCTTATAACTTTTTAATGCTATTAAATATTATATAACCATAGAAAAAAATATAGGCTTTCAAAAGAAGGTTCCACGATGTGCCTGTCGATATTCGATTCGCTGCCGTCGTCGGCTCCTCGCCGTATGCTATATGCTACCAGCGGAAATCCAAGCAGTGGACGCCAGAACGTATGCTTAACACCAGCACAGCTGACGGCCTTTATTCTATTTGTCTATGATATAACCATATAAACAACTTGTGCAGTTGAAACAGATGACAAAATTCTAACATCTTAACATGGGGAACTCCAGAACCACTGGGGCGGAGCCCGAAAGGATTTTTGAGAAAAGAATATGTCAATCAGGAATGTGAGCTATCATCATACAAAATTTCAACCCTGTGTAGTATTTTTCGCGTTTACTGGTCACAAACATTCATACATCCAAACTATCTCACTTATTAGTAGGATAGGATAGTAGGATGATCAATTGGAATGAAAATGGCTACAGCTAGTCCAAACAGATGAGGTTTCTTAATTAATATTCCACAGTAAACGCCGTAACCTATCCAACAATCACTTCAGTACAATTACACTACGGTTACAACGAGTAAAAAATCTCTCACGAACTAAAACGATTCATAAAACCAATTCAGTTACGGACAGGGGTAGGTCCAAGATTCATAATAGCTATTTAACCCTCGAAGATGAGTTAATGATACAGAATGTAGCACACAATCTTGCACTGTTTATTGCTGATAATTGTATACATACAGTATATTACTGTCATCAGTGCTTCCGAACAAAACGGCCTCGGTACAAACCTTATCGTACTGGTGTCTCTAGTCTACTGAGGTCTGCTTCAATGGATTGTTTCGTCATGTTTTGAAAGATTTAAGCTGCCGCCTTTTTTTAAATCTGTTAAAGGTAAAATACTTGTACTAAATTAAATTATCATACACCACACACACATTATAACACTGCTTTACGCCATAAATAAATCGATGTTTGCCACCCCAAAGAATGTTTAAGAGGCACGTACTCTTGATTGTCCATCACACCATCCAATCAAAACTAAAAGTTGTAATGTCTATGCAAGAAGTTTTATTGGTGCTGTGTATCCGATGGCTAGTCATAGACGAAGAGGAGGTGATAATTAGGCAACCGACAAATCATGGTTCGGGGTTTAAATGAAGATAAAAGAAGGAACAACAAGGACAGCCTTTTAAACCGAATTGTACAAATAAATTGGTAAAAATCACAAAAAACAGAACATGACACGGATTTAGTAGCTCGTTGAAATAGATTGAAAATCTTTCATCATACTATTTGGCATTGGCAGAGAGTTTACAAGATGGACTCGCGAATTACGACGCGCTCGCCGGCGATCTAGTCTACATTGTGTAGCTGACAATGAGGTATTTAACATGTAAACCCCTCGTATAGACGTAATGAATTCTAGATGACAGAGTGATTCATGTTTCTATTGTACCATACGTATTAGAACCAGCCGTACGTAGTAAGTCATGAGCGTCCTTGGAGCCTACCCATGCTAACTCATAAAACAATTTTACAAACAAAATTACTTATCCCGTCGCATCCTAGATATTAATACAATCACTTTGGTATTCGAATGAATATTTTGGGATGGTAACAAATACTCAGATGTTTAAATTGATATGGCTTTCATAGCGGGCGACTCCAAGATGGCCGTTAACCTACAAAGATTCTTAATGAGAGTTTGGACTAAGTTAACTAATTTCAATACTAAGAAACGTTGTACTATTCCGGGACTGTTAAGAGTAGGCCTACTTTTTTAAACCACAGTACTCTAATGAGTTTTGCTTCGAGTAGTATCACAGCCTGTAGAGGTGGCTGTGGTAGTATTGTTACTGGAGTGTTTATTACGTTGAGACCTCTTGAAAACTGTCGGAAATGTTATTTTTTACACGCCATCACATTGTTTAACGTTTGTTATATGGACAAACACAGGTCTGTTGCATATCTTAAAGTCAACATGTAGTTAAGCATCATTAATTTGATAGCCCAATGACAAAATTGCATCCGACCAGAATCGACCCCGTTAACGTCAATACACGAAGCCAAAGCACACAGGAAATCTCATCGTAAACACGACCTATAGAGTTGTGAATATGTGTCAAGGAAGGTACGAATCGGCGAAAAATAGCAATAACCTCTTTCCCCAGAGGGAGGTACAGTCACGCTCTATATGACCCAGACGGAGACGGGTCCACGACCGTCCAGTCCAAAATTAGCTGCCGGGACTGTACCGTTACAGCCGCACCGTACCACTGTTTACAAACATACCTCATCTCAACTCTGCTGTCATATCTGCTCAGCTGTATTGTTACTCGAATTCGAGCAAGAGTGTATAGACTTGAGCCTGTACCGTTAACCGGAACCACGCTGCAAATTCAACGAATTCGTCGCGTGTTTGAAATCTACATTTATTTTATTTATGAAAAAATTCATAGTTTTGCGCAAGGCGCATCTTAAATAATTGATAGCACACCACAAATGCTCACAAACATACTTGGACCTAGAAAACAGAAAATATCTTACACAAACATGAAACCCTCATTAAACTAACAAATATATCTAGTCATTTCGAGAGTATTTAGTATCTTAAAACAAGACTATCTTAATACTTCGTCAACGTATACTGTATTATATTATCCCTTAGTAACACTTGATGTTCCATTTAGTGGGCGTGTATAAAAGTACGTAACTTGAGTGAACGTTCTTGACTACTCTTCATGATTATTCATACATTTCAGGGATTCACATAGGCCTAAAAGCATTTTCTCAGGTTATATGGATAGCCCGTCTACGCTGAAATAGTCACTATACAAATTATACGATCACAAGTTCCTTAATCGATCTGCAAACGTATTGATACATACAGAATTGAACAGTTTACAAGTAACGTGGGATGCAAGGCCTATGTTTGCAAACACAACACAACACGAGCAGCGTATCCCGAGGCCTTGCACAATTTTACGACCACTCGGTGTTTTACTGCCTCTGTCGTCGTTGTACCGTTACACCGTAAACTCAAGTTCACCACGTGGCTTACGACTATCACACGCGTAACACCCAAAACACAGTAGGCTAGCTAGTCATGTACTACATTATTTCAGAGCAGGATATTTAAAAAAAAATCCTTTAACGAGTAAAAGCTCTGTACCGTTTTCTGACAAGACGTAACTATTTCTAGACCAGTGACTTCTGGAACAATGCTTTTTAAGTGGTATTGTTTGTAATAATGCTTTTACGAGCAGTATCTTTTGGTACCTACAATGTTTTTGGGAACAGTAAGACCAGCGTTATTTTCTCACTATTGCTTTCGGAGCAGTGCATGACTTATCGTGTGCTTACTTATCGAACATATCAGAGTGATCTATGTGCAGTAGTAGGCCTATCGCTATTAATCCATTATAAACACTAAACAGCACGTGCGTTCTGATAAGAACACGACATGCTGCTAGCTGCTGATAACGCTACGACAAGACTGTACCTTACTTATCTAGCATTCATATTTATTATAGCACAATATTACTGAGTGGTTGTAGTGTTCGCCTTCAAAACTGAAGGTTGCTGGTTAAACCAACAGTATCTACACTGAATCCAGAAGTCATTTATTATTAGGTCTGAGAAATTGATTAAGGTGCCTACAGCGAAAACACCAGGGATTTCACCGTTCCCATAAAAACGTAAAAATGGCAATGAAACGCAAAAGTCTGAGACAGAGGTTAATAAAACAAAACATTGCTTGCTGATCTATAACGAATCCCACGCGGTTAAATAAATTTACGCAACGTTTAAAGTTTTTATCAAATCGCTTTTAGTAGATAAGAAAATTATTGACACAAACTTAGAAGATGTCAATGAACCTGCGTAGTTCCTAGTCTATTTGAACAGTTTGATTACAATACATGTTCCGCGTTATATGTGTATAAAATACATGTAAAGCACCATCGACTCATTCACGTCACAAATAGAAGGAGAATTAAACCTTTCTTCGTCTAATTTTATTCGATCGATGTGTTCAGCTACGTCTCTTAGAAACTCTTTTTGAAATGTAATATAACGTTTTCTGTAATATTAATATAGTAAAGTAACCTTATTATGATTTAATTTTCGCGTATACACTTTTAACAGACAGGCAACAACACTAGATTAGCATAAAACTACTGTAACATCTCGAAAAGGTTTAACTTTCCAACTATCACTGTGAATTTTCCCCATCTAAGCAGACCCTACAAGTGGGCCCAACACCATTTCCAAACTCAATGGAATCGACAACACGTACGCCTGATCATTCGTACTGCAACCCTGGACGTCCGACCGTGACGTTTCAGAGCACGTTGCCGCCGCCATTCTCAGGCCAGTCGCCATGTTGTTGTTTACCAGCTGAATTGCATAGCTATCGCAGGCTCTCGTAACTAAACGCCAAGGATCTCGCCTCGCATTCCTCAGTGTTTTGTATCGTCTACACCTAGACACTCGAACCTTTCAAATAGTTACACCGTAAACGATGGTAAACTTAACTACCTTAAAAGCGCCTTCATCTTGAAACTCACCAAGCACTAGGATACAGTATAGGCTACTCTAATTACGTGTTTTTTACTATCGTTGGCCAACCTCTTGAATTTAAACGTGCAGGGGCGAAGCCCTAACACGCACACAAAAAACAATCCAACAAAAATGTAAGACATTAAAGTTTTTTTCGATCACGCGAAGACAACTTAAACGTTGAAGGTTTTCTAGACCCAACTATACTCCGTTCAAACAGCCGTGGCACCTGACGGATTAGGAGACCCCATGGAAACCCTTGCGGCCTCCTAATCCCTCAGGTGCCACGGCTGTTTGAACGGAGTATAGGCCTAAAACCATAAAACGCGGCCAAATCGTAGGTCACGTGGCCTCAGAAAGGAATTCCGTTGACCGCTGGAACTACGAAGCTGTTTGTTTATGAGGCTAATGTTGTTTGCCGGAGTCGACCACCTCCTATCCGACCTCTGAAAACATTGTCTGCAGTTGTGTAATTCGGAGGGTTTTCACATATACAAAAATAGCTTAAATGTACGTGCATATTCTGGGTATATGTTGGTTATATATGGTATATGTTTATGTGGGCTTAAATTAGCACATAAGGAGGCGTCCCCATCTCAATGATTGAGAATAATAATTAACTAGTACAGTTACAGAATACTCTATTCCCTCGAAATCAGTAACAGCAGACTCCTAAATGCATCCTTTAGTTCGCCTACGAGAGGAAGGTAAATATTTATTACGTCAATACCAATGAAAGTTATCAACATTGATTTAACATTAGAGTAAAAATAAACGCCTTGCCTAACCAGAACAACAGCAGCAGAGTCCAGACAGGGATCGATCGATATACGAGCGTCTGATCCTGATGAGCCTAAATAGTTTTTCCAACAATTGCCACCACGATATGGTAGGCTACATTATATCAAATCGTTTGTAGATTTTGAAATTTGATTGTTGGATAATTGTTTTAAGTTATAATAGGACTAACAGTATGGTCATTGAATAATGCATTACGTTGTATTTACTCGTCTCTTAGACACTTTTTTACACTTTTAGGCAAAAATATTTAACAGATTACTGTGGTAATATAATGTAGGCCCCTAACACTATTGTTATATTGAAAATTTGAGTACGTTCATTATATTTGGTTTCAAATTAACGGTTAGTAATACTATCAAGGATGATTTAAACCTACATCTTGTCTATTTCACACATAAAAAACTACTTATCTATTACTATTAGGCTACGGTATTAAGTTAGTATTATTATATTGACACGTTAGTGGTTATAAATCTTAGCCCTATCCTATAATAACCAAAATAGCCTCGCAAAATTTAAAGGAATTGCGTAGTAAGGGAAGATAAATAGCAAAATAATAAAAAATAAATGTAATTTTACAATGGTTAATAGCAATAAAACTATAATCACCTAACCAAGAGCATTTCTTAATATAGTCACATAATCGACGTAATAAACGTTTATATAATTTTAAAGATCATTAATAGTACAGTACCAACTTTACCTGACTAGTACCATTTATCGCAAGTACTCCATGGCCAACAATCGAACGAAACCACGTGACTTTCCAACCAAATACACTTGCCAAAACAAGTGTTCGATTATTCCAGCATTAACAATTGACGCAAGTGGGTGGACTAACACGTAAATACCCAAATGAAAACACCCGTGAACTTGTGACGACCAAATCTCATGAATGACAAGCAGTCTATTGATCGAGTAAACTACGCACTCGACTCGTGCTGTGTACACCACATGAATATGTAGATTGTGAACTGCGTAGTTGGCGAGGTCACTCACACCACGATGGTGTAACGGATCGATATATAATTGGTGCTCGAAATCGACTATCTCAATGATTAAGTACTGTAGTTCAGTTCCTGTGCATTAAACTCTAGTGCATTAAAGTCTAGGCACCTGATTAGCTCGTAGGGGTTGCTCGCACAGCACGGCGTTGTTTTCAATATTACCTATACGGTATGGAAAGGTGCTCGAAATCGAGTGTTTTTCTTGCATATAGATGACATGAAATATATGTAGATAATCAACTGCGTAGTTGTCGAGGTCAGTCACACCACACTACAAACTCAACCCCAATCACAATTGTTAGTGGTGCTCGAAATCGAGTATTGTACGTGTTATATAGTTCAGCAGATGTCTGTGTAGGTAGTTGTCGTGGTGATTAGGCTCAAACCAGCTACGGTATAATCAATTTACACATCCAATGATGAGGGGAAATGCTCGAATTGGAGTATCTTTTGCATCCTACTTTAGTATTACAACCTAAATGTAGACGATAAACTGAGTTGTTGTTAAGGAAAATCGCACTATCCATGTCGAATTCCCCTTACCTATGTACCTTAAATTTCTCAAAAATAAGATACCCGAATTGTATAGGCCTACTAATAAAGTTGTATAAGTGCATAATGGCAATCGGGTAGCCTTTAGAGTGATTTAACACTTTATCCGGCCAAATCTTACTAGTCAACTTACTAGAGTGTAAACTGCTCACTGGAAATCGAACGATTGACAATGATTGCTTCTGCCCTGAAAGGCTGCACAAATATAAAAGTAGGTCTTTACCCTACATGTACCCAGCTAAAAGATTCTCATTGTTTTCAGTCAAATCTTAGCGTAAATAAAAACTGAAATGAAAATTCGCTCAAAAATTAAAATATTGTACATACATCCCAGTTTATTTGTTAGTAAAACGAATGGTCCACAGGTCTTAATAAATTCATCTGATCCAAGAATGCCCAGAAAACACAATAATCCAGTTAATAATATTATAATTTTCATCAAATTCACTCGCTAACAAATTTGAACCTACACTAAAACTTTGATTTTCACACGTACAAACTTCACACACACCAAAACAGTTTTCAAACACCACTCTCTGGCGGCTTAGTACTTCACATCCACAATATATCTGACCAATCACAATCTAGATCGGGGCCCGAACCAAACAATAACGAATGGATAAGTCATAACCCGTCTCGTAAACTGGCCCGCCAATCTTTTAATGAACTTTGTTTATTGGCATTGGGCAACAGACCGCTTAAGCGCGCCGTAATTTTGGGCTTTCTATCAGCGGGTTGAACACCGACCATCGATATATAGTACCGACTTTTTATATCAGCCAAAGGAATGTTTCAAAAAGAACCGTTGCAAAAATGTCAAATGTTACATCCATTATTTTACAGGCGTCATACACTTTTTAAGACTTTTTTGTAAATTGACAGTACGATATTAGTTTATAATTTAACGTCGAATATATCAAGTTCGTTACTGAGAAAATGAAGAAAACGAATAATCTAAGTTATCTATATATATAAAATCCAATGTATGTTTGTTTGTATGTTTGTTTGTCCTTTATGGACTCCGAAACCGCTCGACTGATTATAATGAAACTTTCAGGCATTATTAAGCATTACTCAAGGATGGTTTTTGTGAAGTTTGGTACAGATCCGTCAAAAGGTCTCCGCCCCAGTGGCTCTGGAGTTTTCCATGTTAATACTGTAAATTAATTAATCCTGGTCGAAGTAACAGCTGATTTGATAAGTCAGTGACAACTAACTGTTCAAACCATCTGATACATACACTTGAAACTTTGCAGTCAAGCTTAAATTACGATACAAAGTAGACACTACCGTACGTCTCTAGTAATTAGAAGTACCGGTAATTAAGTGGTTACGTTACATACTTAAATTTTCTTGAAGGGCTTCGGCTATATTATCAAGTAAGGCCTAATCGTTCTTCGAATCGAATTCTAGGCCTAACGAATAATATACCAATTAAAATTTTAAAAATAGAGTAACTGTTTATTATCTACACAAAACCAGCTGTAACTAGATCCTATGATTAATTGCAGACCGATTACACACTGTTGTCGGTATATGTGTAAATGTTGCCCTGGCGCCATCCATACTGTACTGCCAGACTTGTTATTATAACGAGGTTCTGGTTAACTTAATTAGACAAACTACAGAAACGCTTCAGAGCATGACACGGGCTGAGGAACACGAGTGAGTCATATCAACTAGTACCTAGTAAATATACCTACTAAACCGACTTATGTTTGTAAAATGTATGATAGTAGACTCCATAAATCCAGTCTTGATTACCAATCAAACAATGTTGATGATTTCGTCGCCAACGATTACCAGTAGTTTTGCGGAACCAAAATTAAACAATTGACTTTAAAATAAGCCTACCAGTTGACTTACTTATCATATCAGATAAGACTGCGAAATCAGATTTCCAGAAACCCTTTCACCAACCACCAACGCCACACTCCATATGTTATATGAAGTACACAAAAACTGGCTTGGGATTATACATATTTGGCACTTGCATCATTCGTGGTCAATGATTTAGGCTTACCAATCGAGATATATAAGGTAGCATATGCTTGGTTATACCTTAACATGGAAAAACTGAATATTTCCATTTAACTTACATCTTGTCCGAAATCTAACCATGATATGACGTTCACACAATGTGTAGCCTTCGAAAACAACGAATTTAGATTTCTCAGTAGGCCTACTGAGCCCCTAACACCGAAACTCGGGTTGTATACCTTTGTGTTATTGGGTTCCCAAAACTCGGTGGGCCTTTCTCTTTTCAACTCACCGCCCCGTCAGTTCGCGGAAGGCTGTTCAGTCCCGGAATGTTTTAATTTGGCCCTCTTCTTGTTATGCTGCAGGCCTTTTACCGTTTGTGTTTGTCCCGTCCTGGTCCCGTCGTCCTATCGTTCCCGCTTTCTGATCAGTAGACTCAACTTAGTTTGCTTTTCGGCAAAACTTTGATGTAAGTTAAGTTACGATCAGGGGTGCCCAGAGGGGGGGTACTGTGGCGCGTTTGCGCCACAGGAATTTTTGGGGGGGGGCTTTTTTAAGGGGATTTTGGGGGGGGATATTTTTTTGCTAGCTGTCATAATGAATAAATAATTTTGTATAAGCAGCCCGAAAAAAGTTTTTCTAAATACGGTAGTTCACTATCAACACCAAGAACATTTTGCCATTCGTAATTAAGATTGCTTCTAAGAATGGTAAAAACGCATCTTGTTAGACAATCCTTAACATGTACGGTAGGGTCAAATTTTACTTGCTACATATGTTTTAGCGGTTGTTTAACTCAACGATCGTCAGGTTTACAAAAATATCCACTTCTGGAGGTGTAGTCAGAGTAAGTTACGATAATTTAACGCAAAATGATTACAGATAGGAGATAGGCCATCAATTCAAGCGTGTACATTGCCTTCGGCAAGACTGGAAGTAAACTGAATCAGGATAAGGTTATGATGGACCGACGTGGCGACGTGGTCTCTGGATTGTCGTCTGCGTTTTCAACAGCTGATATTGGACTATTGTAGTGAAAGTGACTGAGAAGAGTGTTGAAAATATAATTGGATTCATATTTAATCGAATGTTTTCATTAAACATTTGTGTGCTGTCCCTAGTATTATGTATTTAGATATTTCAAACTCTTCCAAAGTAATTAATAAATTTCCTTTCACGCAGTAATGTAGAATTTTGAGACCATCATTTATATCCAGCATATTAATATTAATATTAGGTTATTGTTGTCAATAATTTTGAGTGGAATACTCAATTATGAATCCCTTTATATTTTCAACACTCTCCTGCTCCTCCGTCACTACACTACAATTAGTCCAATATAAGCTGTAGATAACGTGATCGTTGTAGATAGCACAGACGACAATCCAGAGACCACGTCGGCCCGCCATAACCTGATTCACTTTACGTCCAGTTCTGCCCGCGGCAATGTACCCCCTTGAATTGATATGCCTATCTGTTATCGTTTCGTGTTTTTGTTTAATGTTTGTAACATATTCTGAAGAAACCTCCAAAAGTGGATCCTTTTGTAAGCCTAACGATGGTGGAGTTAAAGAACCGCCAAAACACTACCATTATTAGTCATAAAACGCAAACCTGGGGCTATTAAAATGAGTTATAAGATTACCATACCTCGTCACAAAACCTTTTGTGGTGCTTGTATTGTGGGTATTTTGCCCGACGATTATTGTAGAAGGCAGCCTGGGAGTGGCAAACAACGCCTCGTAAGTCTGCCCTATTTAGTGACCTAATTTTGAAACAAGATACTTTTTACTATTCGTGCAATTAAAGTTATTTGAATTCTTAAGCCCAATAATTTACACCACCTAAATATATTGTACAGTTACAGTACTGTGTTGGAGTAGAGTAATTCACTGAGTATAGTGTTGAACGTTTTGAAGACGTTGCCTTTAATACTGAGCGCGTGCTGGCTGACAATACAGATTCTAATAATTGTATATTGAAAAACTTATAATTCGTCCATTAATTAGATATAACTTTGTATTGTTAAATGACGTTTCCTAATAAACATTTAATTTTGATTATCAGCAAGTTTGATTTTCTTTACCTCACGTTTACTAAATACTTTAAATGCTCGTTTTATGTGGTAAAGGGGAAATTGCCAGGTAAATTGGAGGGGGGGGAGGGTAGGTTGAAATAAAGAGCAGCATAAATGGGGGGGGGGGATTGCGCCACTGGGTTTGGGGGGGATGGGCACCTCTGGTTACGATTCCACCAGCCAAATTGATTTTTTCGTGTTAACCAGTTTTAACTTAAGATTACCAGTAAGGCTACATTGGATTCTGTAAGAAATTATAAAGCCCTAAACACATTAAATGTAGGCTAACTATTACTTTTTACAACTATTTAATTTATGCAGTTGGATTGGGATAGTTTCTTCTTACGTTTTGTTTGGATCAAAAACAGTACTCTACTAAATGAATTAAATATAAAACGATTTTATCGAAAACAGAGTTTATTATTAACTTTAGGCACTGGCATAGATTGAAAATGCTGATATGCTACAACTCTTAGTTTTGATTTGATAACTTACTTGACTTATTAAAAGACAAAGTCGGTTATCAAAGTTTCGCCCATTATGTTAATACTGTTCAATGAAATGGCGACCATACCAAGTAGGTATTTTAAGCCAAGTATGAATGGAGATGAATGTACAGGCCTCTCGATGTATAAATCTATAAAGTACATTAAACTATCATAGTTCTCCCACCACACTCATGACACCATTCATAATACTCGACCACCACACTAACACCATTGACCATGGACACAGAATCTGTGTGTAGTCAAAACTATATCAAATCAAATCAAATAATTTTATTGGACCAAAGTAATAATAATTCAGTTTGCATTAGCCAGGTCAATACAAATACACTATACCATACATCAATTACTAAGTTAATTCTAATATTTACAATAATAATTAGGCCTACAAATTAGAGCTTTCAAAACATTTCAGGAATACTTGGACGCTATAACAGGTTAAACTTGTAGCAATTTATGTTTTATTGTTTTTTTGAATTTTGAATAAAGGTAGGGCTAGGCAATGCTAACTAAGGGAGTAAGTTCCCGTATGTTTTATCAGAACAACGTGAATTTTGTCATGTCTTTCTGTTGATGAATTTTTTTTAAGCACATTCAACCAACACAACCCACACACTATCCAACATTCCCAAAGGAACCATATCCATATACTGTCTATGTGGGTCACTTAGATTTGCCATTAATTCAAAATCAGGGCTCTGCCTCAGTGGCTGTCCGTTTCCATGTTATCCTTATGGAGAAAATGTTTGCTTGGATTTAGACAGATAGCCTGAATACTTTGAAATTTACACTACCGTAGTCTACGTATTTACCTAGACCTACTTACCTAATACTAGAACTATAAATGTAGGTATATAAATAACAACCCTTATTTCTATTTTTTCCTAATATTCGTGGGCCTACTAAGTAAGTTACCTATAAGTTAATATTTCAAAAGCTGATTAATTAATTAATTTTAACAATGTTATTACCGTAACTAATCAAATTTTGTATAGGCCTAACTATGTTTTGTTGTATTCTACCATCATGATTGTGTTTGTAAATTGGCTGCTGCCGTTGGAAATAAGTAAAATAATAATAATAATTAATTTAGGCTAAGTTTATATATTTTAGCCTTAGTAGTTAGTGAAAACCTGTGCTAAGTTAACTTAGGCCTAAAGATTTTGCTATAGAATTAAGGTCTAGTTGAAAATTAAATAAGTTATCGTTTGTGCTTAAAATTGGTGTTTCAATGCATAAGTTAGCATATTTTTAAGTAGGCCTACCGTAGCCTATGTTACGGTAAGATGAATTAAAAAGTCAGTAGCCTAGCCTATATTAAGTCACACGAACTTAAGTTATCCTAGGTTACACTGAGGATTACATTAGCCTAACTTAAGTTACTTGGAATTTTCTCAGGACAGGATTTGTTTTGTTTTGGCGAATTTCCCCTAAGTATAGAGAATAAGCTAGGCCTATTACCGTAGTAATGGTAAGACCTGGACCCGGGACCGATTTACTTTTTCGTTTTGAGGTCCCTAAAGGCCAAAAACACCATCCGTTCAAATCCGTACATATATATATAGGCTACTATACCTATATATTTATAGTAACTTACCTAGGTATATGTGTCCGTTAGCGCGATGACTCGAGCAAAAATCATCCGATTTTGATGAAATTTGGTACAAACGTGTAAGTAGGCTAAACCTACGTTTATTCTAACGAGTTCGCGAACCAACATAATCCGACTATGGGAACAGGGGTTTACGGGGGGGGGGGGGGGGTCTTATGGGGTAAAAATTGGGTTTTCCCATCTTTGACCCTACATAAAAACTTAAAATTTAGCATTTTCTTTCCAAACCATTTTGTAGAGCTTAAAAAACAAAACAATTTAGTATATTGAAGCATTATTATGCGCCTAATCCAATCAGGCAAATGGAAATTCGCTTAGTCTGAAGGTTTGCTGCGGCGGGGGTATTTTTTTATAAAGTGTAGCTTTATCCAAGCCAACTAGCCTATTTTAATGTAGGCTACGAGCCTGAATTTACTGTTATGTAATTTTCTAGTAAACTTTCAATTCTTTCGTATTCTAATCATAACTAACGTATTAGGTAGCCTAACTTAACCTTACATAAGTTAAGAAGAAGCAGCATTGACAACTTAGTTGCTTACTATCTCTCCACTTACAACTACCTATCTATAAATACACCTAACTTAAGTCTCCTCCAAACGAGAAGAATGTTTACTTGTTTACAATTGCGCAGCTTATTTACACTGGCGACCTGTAAACTTAATCGAGTTGTTTACTCACCAGACTGATGATGATGGTTTCCCAAAGGTATCCGAATGTTGCGGCAAGGCATTTCTTCCATCGCCACGATGTTTTTTTCACATCACTACACAAAACACAACACTAAACTCCACAACACGTGCACTAACTGTTATCCGCAGCCACTCCCAAGGTACGGTACAACTCCATTCATAAACACGCCTTGTAGCTTCACTCGTCACTCTATCAACGACGACATACTCGCAGAACAATCACATCGCCACACTAAGTTGAAGACGCGACATCGATATGTGATAATGTATTGTGTAAACACCAATTTACAGACACCAAAACAACGCGATGAACAGTTACTCACGTTAACTAAACTCCGCTCGAGACACTAAACTAAACTGACTGAAGTGTTCCGGTCGGCAGGTTGGCCAACAATGTTTGGCTCCGTCACTCTAGCCCAGCCGTCGCATTCCAAAAGTTCTTGCACTGTAAATGTAATTAAATCGGGAAATAAATTCTTATAATTATATTTTTAGACTAAAATAAGCTTTATATGAATTATGACCACGTTTTAACACAGTTATGGCCGAATATTAGTAATAAACACGCCTAGACGGAGTTTAAAGACAGTTGGCAGCAATGGCGTCATCTCTCTCGCATCGCATGGTTCCCGCGATGTGATTGGCCGGTAGGGGGTCTCACTGCGCACTCCTTCGCGCAGCTGCGCCGCAGTTTGTGACGTCATGAGGTTGCTATAGTGACGGTTACGACGTGACGTCACACTTACAAACAACAACCCGCCGTCACAACATTACGATGTGGGTCAAATGCCCCTCCTTGGTTTAGGAACGCCCTTCAATCGATAACATAGTAAAATACTTTTAGACGTCTTATCTCCAATATTTGTCCTATTTTATGGAGGAAGTAATAAAGTTTGGGCATACCTCAGGATATATTTTTGCTTTGCTCTAAAGAATCGTTAAGGACGAGTTTTTTAGAACCCGGATTACACCTGTGTATAAGAGTTTCTTTAAATATTCATTTAACATAATTTTATTTATTAATTTTGTTATGATTAATAATTAATTTACGTTGTTTTTAAATATTAAATTTCAAATTTACATTGTTCTTAGTTACATTATAAATTTAAGTTTGGTATTACCGTAGATAAAACATAGTTCCTTGTTTTATCCGTGGTATTATGATGTCTTGATCAAAAAATAAAAACGATAACCTGCAGACTTACTGAATTTCTATTTTCTGATTTGATTTACACTTAAATCTATTTAATAACATTTAGGTTTAATGAGTGCCTACATTTACTGCTGCAGGGAGGGCAATGCAGGTGTTTTAGCGAATGTCCCTATAGGTAGCTCATATGTGGCCCAAGACCTAGACCCGGGACCGATAGGCCTACTTTTTCATTTTGATGTCCTTACAGGCAAAAAACACAATTTTAATAGCACTTTTTTAAATACACTATTAAAATAGTGTACAAAACACAAATAATATCCTGTTATGGGCTGAAACAAAAAGTTAACTTAAAATATCATTGACATAATTTATTATAATTTACCTGGTAACGGTAATTGTGTTATATTCTCAAGCGTATCTCACTGGATCTCATTTCCAAGCAAAAATATTTCTTTTTCATATTTTTAGCGAATTTCCCATATAGGGAATAAGCTATTACCGTAGTACTCATGGTAAGACCTGGACGCGGGACCGATTTTTTTTCTTCATTTTGAGGTCCCTAGACGCCAAAAACACCATCCGTTCAAATTCATATATATATATATTTATATATATATATATATATATATATATATATATATATATATATGTGTGTGTGTGTGTGTCCGTTAGCACGATAACTCGAGCAAAAATGATCCGATTTTGATGAAAATTGGTACAAACGTGTAAACCTACGTTTATTCAAACGAGTTCGCAATCCAGCATGATCGGACCATGGGAACGGGGGTTTACGGGGGGTTTTATGGGGTAAAAATAGGTTTTTCCCATTTTTGGCCCAAAAAACATAAAATTTAGCAATTTCTTTCCAAACCATTTTGTAGAGCTTAAAAAAACAAATAATTTAGTATATTGAAGTGTTATTATGCGCCTAATAATTACGGAGAAAATTCCAAAAAATTGTAAATTTAAAATTACCATGTTATTCTTATGGAGAATAAGTAAATTGTTGTAGTTTGCTTGTTTATGAACATATTTTGATCAAATTTGGAAAATGTTTTTATTTCTTACTAACTATTAACGTTTTACAAAAAAAACAGTTTTACCCTCCCTGATGTAGCAAACCTAAGCACTAGTTAAACTAATTCTATTTAAATAGAGAATAAATGTTATATTTTTAAGTAGACATTTCAGTGTAAATCCAATCAGTCAAATGGAAATTCGCTTAGTCTGCAGGTTTGCTGCGGCGGGGGTATTTGTTATTGCTTCCTTCGGAGAATTCTCTTATAGCCTACCGGGGCAAACACCTCACATTGCAGATGATGTTCAATAGCATTAAAGTTACGAGGATTACCAACAGGGTGCAGCACTATTATTTCTTTTACATTTATGACAACAGCTAATTTGCAACCAAAAGGTGAGTGAGCGTAGCACGAACAATGTGGTGCAAAAACACCTTTCATATATACTGACGTTTGCAACTTGTATCTTAAGTTCCTCAAACTTATTTTCAATCAATACAAGTACGGTTATCTTTCGTGGTTATGAGTACCAGGACAGCACTAAGACATCAGAGCAGCATTGTCGGTACAAGCATTTTTGTCCTGAACAATGGGAACGAGGTTTATGGGGTAAAAATTGGGTTTTCTTATTTACTTTACCCTAAAAACACAAAGTTTCCCAATTTTTCTCTAGAACATTTTAAATAGCTTAAAAACAAATAATTTAGTATATTAACGTGTTTTTGTATGGTTATTAATTACAGATAAAATTACTAAAACTATAAATTTAAAATTCCCATGTTATTCTTATGTAGAATAGTGTAAAATGATTTTGTTTGTTTGTTAATATAGGTATATATTTTGATCAAACTTGTCAAATTTATTTGTTTTATACTAGTCTATTAATATTTTACGATAAACACACTTTATTAGCCTCCTTGTAGCAGCAAACCTAGGTAATCGTTAAACGCAATGCTATTTTAGACTTAATTGAAAATCAAGTAAGTAAAACGGAAATTCGCTAGGTCTGCAGGTTTGCTATGATGGGGGTGTTTATTATTTTCTCTTACTCCTTGTGATCCTTTTCCCTTACGTAGTCAAGAATTACAACTATTTTCAATAATTCCCTTTTATATAGAGGACGGAGGTAACTAATTTTATTACTTTATAAATAAATGTTTAAATATCGTAAAAAGTAATAATATTTCGAAACACCCTGTATGGAGTGGTTTAATACACTTAAAACTAGTCCCAATCGATTTAAAATAACTAAAACCATTGAAAACCACACCTCACTCGACCTTAAACGTAAACACAAAATTATTTAGGAACAAGGGCCCTTCGGAGCAAAAAGGGCCCCAAAAAGGGCCTTAGGACGCCCAAAATTTTGGGGACTCATCGGACCTTCATTTCTTATATATTATTAGTAACTCACAGGTGAAATTTCATTAATGTACAAATTTCGTTGTTTAAAAACCATATTTTACCTGTACTATAAAGCCCTACCATTGAATTTGGATACTGGTATACTGCAAGTAGACTTTCCATTTAAAATCAGATTTTGAATAGGTACTGCAAATAGGAATTCCATTATTGTGAACCAAAGATACCATTGAGTTTGGATACAAATTAATTAAAGGAATATTCGAACAGCTGTCATTTTTGACTCCATTGTCCGTTTGAGTTCGGTCTTGTGGCATTGTATTCTAATTTGGAGACCTTTTTGGAGACCTCTAATTTCTAATCGGAGACCTTTAATTTGATACCAACTTCGACCAATGCTGCAATTTAAAGAAAGTCTGACTCTTTGTGGACCGTACCCCAAAGGGGTTATCCGGTTGGTAATTGGGCAGATGTGTGCGTTACTATCACCAGTAACCACGTGTGAGTTTTGGATTTGTTTTATTGTGGTTTAAAAATACCCTCGCCGCAGCAAACCTGCCGACATAGCGAATTACATTGATTATCAATAATTAAATTTAAATAACATTAGGCTTAACAAATTCCTATGTTTACTGCTACAAGGAAACTAATTAAGTGTGTTTTGGTAAAATATTAATAGTTATAGTAGGGCCTATGAGATCAATAAATTTGCCAAGTTTGATCAAAATCGTGAACTCGTTCAAGTTTATCCCGTCTTAAACCTGTACACCAAATTTCATCAAAATCGGACAACAATTACTCAAGTTATCGTGTTAACGGACACATATATAACTCTATATACAGTATATATATATATATACATATAACAATTTGAACGAATAGTGTTTTTGGCCTCTGGGGACATCAAAATAAAAAAGTAAATCGGTCCCAGGCCTAGGTCTTGCCGTGCCACCTACAGTAATAGCTATTTCCTATTTAGTACAGTAAAAATATGTTTTGACCCCAAAAAAATTAGCACAACCGGGGAATTTGGTACAGATGTTGGGTGTACCTTCCTTTTGAACATACTAAAAGTCCCCTAAAATTGAAGCTGTGCTACGGCCGCCATATTGGAAAATGGCGGCATATTTCTGTATTTTTCGCTATAGTGACTTTATTATTAGAGATACAGGAAAAAGCTAAATGTACAAAATGTAGGTAATCTAAAAATACACATTTTTTGTATTTACCATCTTTCTCTAAACCCAACGGTTTTTGAGTTATTTGTTAAAGTCAAAGTCAAAGTTCTTTATTCAACCAGATTAACAATACATTACATTGGCCAAGTCAAGAGATTACATTTTTATGAAATTAATTAATTACTAAATACATTATATACAAATTGTTTTCTTTAATGTTTGATAAGCTTAAAGACTACCAGGAAATTCCCGGACGCTGTAGCAGACCTTATTTATCAACATGGACTTAACTAATTTCCTGAATTTTCCGATGTCCTGTTCGGCTTTCAAAGGGAGAGGGAGGTCATTAAAAAGTTTTACTGCATTGAAGTGGAAATTTTTCTGAAAGAAAGTGGTTGAGTGTCGTGGTACTGAAAGATTGAAATTGTTGCGGAGACGATAACTATGGATACTTGGAGAGCTATATGATGATTGATTTTTCTTGATAAATGATAATGTTTCTAAAATGTAAATGGAAGGGAAAGTTAGAACTTTATGTGATCTGAAGACATCTCTGCAGGATTGACGACGGTGAAGGGAAAAAACAGTTCGGAGAGCCTTTTTTTGAAGCCTGAATATGAACTGAGTCCTTTGGCTTTCACACCCCCAGACAGGTACAGCATATGTCAGATAAGGATAAACTAGTCCATAGTAGGCTGTCAAGAGGACCTCACACGAAACAGTATGTTTAAGAGTGCGGAGCATGAAAATCCCAACAGATATCTTGTTTGAAACGTGATCGATATGCTTGTGAAATTTGAGGTTCTCGTCTAGAATTAAACCAAGGAACTTTACATCTGGGGAGGGGGAAATAGTGGTATCATCAAGAAGAACATGTATGTCAGTGGATGTGCGATGCTGAGCAATGCTAAATTGAAGGAGTGTGGTTTTGTTGGCATTTAAAATTAGTTCATTATCCTCACACCACTGAAGCAGGCAGTTGGATTCAAGAAATAGGGTCTGTTCTAAGGCCTGAAAACTGGGATTTGAAATGGTGATAGAAGTGTCATCGGCAAAAAGGCATATGTTTGCAAGATTCAAGCTGGATGGAACATCATTTATGAAGATAAGGAAGAGAATCGGACCCAAGACGGAACCCTGGGGCACACCTCTCCTGACTGGGACTTCTGAAGAGGAATGGTTCTGCAAGTAGCCACTTTTATTTACAGCTGGTATCATAACAAACTGTCGCCTGTCTTTCAGGTACGAAGAAAACCAAGCATGAGCTACTCCTCTAATGCCCAGATCATTCATTTTTCTCAACAGTATATCATGGTTCACGAGGTCAAAAGCTTTGCTAAAATCAAAGAACATCCCTGCTACTTTCTGACGTGAATCCATATCCCTCACCACTCTGTTTATGAGACCAAGCATGGCACTGGTTGTCGATCTGTTTTTTACAAATCCGTGCTGGTTTTCATATAGGATGTTTTGGGACTCTAGGAAACTCCATAATCTATTAACCATTGCTTTCTCAAATACTTTACTAAAGGTTGATATTAAACTAATAGGCCTGTAGTTATTGCAGCTGGTTTTGTCCCCTTTCTTGAAAACGGGTCTTAACATTGACAGTTTTAGATTGGAAGGGAATTTTCCCTCAACGAAGGAGCAGTTAATCATGTGACAGAGTGGTGATGAGATCAGACCTGAAATGGTTATTAAGTATATTTAGTTTTTTCTATTTAACAAAAATAGGTGAAACACTTGGAAATTGACCGTTACTTTCGAGGATTGTAATAATTTATTCTATTTAGTTAAATAGTGTGATACTATAAAATCTAAAAAATTAAGCTTATTTTATAAGTAAAACAACTCCGCCACAGCAAACCTGCAGACTCCATTTCCATTTGATTGGATGTTATATTAACAAATTATATAAATAAAATTAGGTTCAACAGGTACCTAGGTTTGCTGCTACAGGTAGGTTATTATAGTGTGTTTTTTTTAGTAAAATATCAATACCTTACTATAAAATAACTGATTTTCCAAGTTTGATCAAAATATATCTATAAACAAGCAAACTGCAACAGTTAACTAATTCATAAGAATAGCATGGGAGTTTTAAATTTACAATAAACAAATTTTAATATACAAATTTTGGTTGTGTTTACTAAAAAATATGGCGATTATTCGTCACGATTAGAATATTAACCAAATGGGTTTTCAAAAGGAGATGGAGACTGTTATTTAAGTAATATTAATTCGTACCAAGCACCGAAAATATTGTATGCAGTAAGGTATGCCATATTTTGTAAAGTAGGCAATAGTCATATTAATATTTTATCTTCATTTTTTACCCATTTAATAGTTAACATTTTAGTATTTTGATGGCACCACCACACTAACTAACTATACTAGACATCCTATTGTAAATTTGGAAGGGTGTTATTCGTGTCTAGTTCATGTTGGTGACTAATTACGTATGGTATAGTATAGTTAGTTTTATTTATCAAAAATCGGTGAAACCCATCGCAATCGACGGTTACTTTCAAGGTTTACGACAATTATTCATCCCACTTAGTTGATATCAGAGTGATAGTGGTAGTGCCATCAAAATATTAAAATGTTAATTATTAAATGGGTAAAAATGAGTATAAAAAAATATTAATATGACTATTGCGTAGTTTACAAAATATGGTACGAGTTAATATTACAGTACTTAAATTACTTGCTTCATCTCCTTTTGAAAACCCCTTCGGTTAGTATTCGAATCGTGACGAATAATCGCCATATTTTTAGTAAACACAACCAAAATTTGTATATTTAAATTTGTAAATTGTAAATCTTAAGCTACCATGCTATTATTATGAATTAGTTAACTGTTGCCGTTTGTTTGTTTATAGATTTATTATGATCAAACTTGGAAAATTAATGATTTTATACTAAGTTATTGATATTTTACTAAAAAAAACACACTATAATAACCTACCTGTAGCAGCAAACCTAGGTACCTGTTGAATCTAATTTTATTTAAATACAATCAATAAAACATCCATTCAAATGGAAATTTGCTGAGTCTGCAGGTTTGCTGTGGCAGAGTTGTTTTACTCATAATATAAGCTTAAATTTTAAGATTTTATAGTATCACACTATTTAACTAAATAGGATAAATTATCACAATCCTTGAAAGTAAAGGTCAATTTCCATGTGTTTCACCTATTTTTGATTAATAGAAAAAACTAAATATACTTAATGACAAATAACTCAAAAACCGTTGGGTTTAGAGAAAGATGGTAAATACAAAAAATGTGTATTTTTAGATGACCTACATTTTGTATATTTAGCTTTTTCCTGTATCTCTAATAATAAAGTCACTATAGTGAAAAATACAGAAATATGCCGCCATTTTCCAATATGGCGGCCGTAGCACAGCTTCAATTTTAGAGGACTTTTAGTATGTTCAAAAGGAAGGTACACCCAACATCTGTACCAAATTCCCCGGTTGTGCTAATTTTTTTTAGGTTTATGGAATTTTTCTCGTATTTTTACTGCACTAATTGGGAAATTCGCTGATACACTTAAGCTTTACCATTCGTTGGTATACCACTGTCTTAAGAAACTGTAAACATATTTCTGATCTATTTTTAGATTTTTGTTGGTGTGAGCTTTGTGCCTTGTAACGCTGGTAATGATCGTCAATTATTTATTTAAATTTACCTTTAATCCACAGTTTTACAGTGCACACTTTACTCTTAGGCTACAAAACAAATGACACATGTATTATATTGATAACTAATTTTACTTGACTTAAATCTGTGTAAACTTTGTAAAATAAAGTAGATGCCAGTGGCGTCATTTCACCAAATCCTTGGGGGGGGGCGAACACTGGGGGATACGGAATACCCCCAGCAAACGGGGGGGGGGGGGGTCCGGGGGTCCTCCTCCAGAAAATTTTGCAGTTTGGAAACAAAAAAGAGGGGTTTAGGCTTATTTTAATTGTCAAAAGCACTTCGAATAAAAACAAAATTATCAGTCAAATTTAGTTAAATTTAGGTAGAAAATTAATGAAACTAACAGTTATTGACAACAGACAGAAACATAATAATATGTTGGTACTTTAGTCATCTAAAAAACGTGATCAATAGTTTCATGGTGTATTAATATTATTTTTGTTATTAGATTTATGACCAAATTCTCTTTTATAACATTTAGACCTATAGCAATGAATACGGTTGTATTCATAGCCCATAGTTTATAAAACAGTTTAATTTGGTTTAAAAAAAAACACAAGTATTTAATTAGGTCTACTTAAAAGCAAATCAAATTTTATTATCAATAAAATAATTTGACACAGTGCTACTGAGACACTAAGTAATTATATTTTTATTTCAAATTACTGTAGAAGAATAGGCAAGATTTTTTTCTGTCGTGCTTTTTAGGATTTGACAGGAGAAAATATTTGTATATTAGCTAGTACAGCATTTTTCCCCTAGCCCCCCCCCCCCCCCCCCCAATGACGCCCATGGTAGATGCACTCATGCACTTCAGTACTTATGGAATTGAACACAACTCAACGTATACTTAAACTGAACCACAAGAATAAAACAACTAAAAGGGAAGAAGTAAAAAATTGATTAACCATAAGAATTACTGGTAACATATATAATGGTGTTAGTAAAAAAATGACGTGCGAGAAAAGTAACCAATACAGTATCTATAGCAGAAACATCTCGTATCGACCTAGTTCAGCTAACTAGGACAACCAAAGACAAGATAATAAATAGGTCAATCACTTCTAGCCATCTTATATTGACGAAATGATGCCATTAATACGTGTAGTAGTCAGTGAAGAGGCATTAACACATGACCTGTCACACGGAGGTCTCTCTACAGTGTGGTAGGCATGGGTATGTAGAACATGACCTGTACAAGACACTACCACAACCTTGCAGTGATGTTGTGATGAGAGAGATACACGTGTAGTAGACAGTGATGAGACATTAACACATGACCTGTCACACGGAGGTCTCTCTACAGTGTGGTAGACACGGGTATGTAGAACATGACCTGTACAAGAAACTACCACAACCTTGCAGTGATGTTGTGATGAGAGAGATACACGTGTAGTAGACAGTGATGAGACATTAACACACGACCTGTCACACGAAGGTCTCTCTACAGTGTGGTAGACACGGGTATGTAGAACATGACCTGTACAAGACACTACCACAACCTTGCACAACCTTGCAGTGATGTTGTGATGAGAGAGATACACGTGTAGTAGACAGTGATGAGACGTTAACACACGACCTGTCACACGAAGGTCTCTCTACAGTGTGGTAGACACGGGTATGTAGAACATGACCTGTACAAGACACTACCACAACCTTGCACAACCTTGCAGTGATGTTGTGATGAGAGAGATACACGTGTAGTAGACAGTGATGAGACATTAACACACGACCTGTCACACGGAGGTCTCTCTACAGTGTGGTAGACACGGGTATGTAGAACATGACCTGTACAAGACACTACCACAACCTTGCAGTGATGTTGTGATGAGAGAGATACACGTGTAGTAGACAGTGATGAGACATTAACACACGACCTGTCACACGAAGGTCTCTCTACAGTGTGGTAGACACGGGTATGTAGAACATGACCTGTACAAGACACTACCACAACCTTGCACAACCTTGCAGTGATGTTGTGATGAGAGAGATACACGTGTAGTAGACAGTGATGAGACATTAACACACGACCTGTCACACGGAGGTCTCTCTACAGTGTGGTAGACACGGGTATGTAGAACATGACCTGTACAAGACACTACCACAACCTTGCAGTGATGTTGTGATGAGAGAGATACACGTGTAGTAGACAGTGATGAGACGTTAACACACGACCTGTCACACGGAGGTCTCTCTACAGTGTGGTAGACACGGGTATGTAGAACATGACCTGTACAAGACACTACCACAACCTTGCAGTGATGTTGTGATGAGAGAGATACACGTGTAGTAGACAGTGATGAGACATTAACACACGACCTGTCACACGGAGGTCTCTACAGTGTGGTAGACACTTCCACAGCCTTGCAGTGATGTTGTGATGAGAGAGATACACGTGTAGTAGACAGTGATGAGACATTAACACACGACCTGTCACACGGAGGTCTCTCTACAGTGTGGTAGACACGGGTATGTAGAACATGACCTGTACAAGACACTACCACAACCTTGCAGTGATGTTGTGATGAGAGAGATACACGTGTAGTAGACAGTGATGAGACATTAACACACGACCTGTCACACGGAGGTCTCTACAGTGTGGTAGACACTACCACAACCTTGCAGTGATGTTGTGATGAGAGAGATACACGTGTAGTCGACAGTGATGAGACATTAACACATGACCTGTCACACGGAGGTCTCTACAGTGTGGTAGACACTACCACAGCCTTGCAGTGATGTTATGATGAGAGGGATACACGTGGAGTAGACAGTGATGAGACATTAACACACGACCTGTCACACGGAGGTCTCTCTACAGTGTGGTAGACACGGGTGTGTAGAACATGACCTGTACAAGACCCTACCACAACCTTACAGTGATGTTGTGATGAGAGGGATACACGTGTAGTAGACAGTGATGAGACATTAACACATGACCTTTCACACGGAGGTCTCTCTACAGTGTGGTAGACACGGGTAAGTAGAACATGACCTGTACAAGACACTACCACAACCGTGCAGTGATGTTGTGATGAGAGAGATACACGTGTAGTAGACAGTGATGAGACATTAACACACGACCTGTCACACGGAGGTCTCTACAGTGTGGTAGACACGGGTAAGTAGAACATGACCTGTACAAGACACTACCACAACCTTGCAGTGATGTTGTAATGAGAGAGATACACGTGTAGTAGACAGTGATGAGACATTAACACACGACCTGTCACACGGAGGTCTCTACAGTGTGGTAGACACGGGTATGTAGAACATGACCTGTACAAGACACTACCACAACCTTGCAGTGATGTTGTAATGAGAGAGATACACGTGTAGTAGACAGTGATGAGACATTAACACACGACCTGTCACACGGAGGTCTCTACAGTGTGGTAGACACGGGTATGTAGAACATGACCTGTACAAGACACTACCACAACCTTGCAGTGATGTTGTGATGAGAGGGATACACGTGTAGTAGACAGTGATGAGACATTAACACATGACCTTTCACACGGAGGTCTCTCTACAGTGTGGTAGACACGGGTGTGTAGAACATGACCTGTACAAGACCCTACCACAACCTTACAGTGATGTTGTGATGAGAGGGATACACGTGTAGTAGACAGTGATGAGACATTAACACATGACCTTTCACACGGAGGTCTCTCTACAGTGTGGTAGACACGGGTAAGTAGAACATGACCTGTACAAGACACTACCACAACCGTGCAGTGATGTTGTGATGAGAGAGATACACGTGAAGTAGACAGTGATGAGACATTAACACATGACCTTTCACACGGAGGTCTCTCTACAATGTGGTAGACACGGGTATGTAGAACATGACTTGTACAAGACAAAAAAAGTAAATTTTTTGAATGGAGTTTTCGAGGTTAACGGACATCTTGGACTTGCGTCCATAAGAGCAAAGTTGATTTCAAACTGCCACCAAACATTTATTAAAAACTCAAAATATTATTTTAATATCAAAATTATTGTAATTTAAATATCCAGGGCACTATGAGATTAGATTTGTTTAGTTTTGTGATTGTTTTATGAGTTAGCACAACTACTAGTAGGCTTTAAGGACTCTTGGAGCCTATTTTTGCATTCCTACCAACAATACAGTAACAACCTGCTCCGCTAACATTGTAGGTGTCGGTGACAACACGACTGTCGACTCTACTTTCATCTTCTCCGGCGTAAAAATGATGGCGCAAAACATCATTAGTCACTAACTTTGTCTACTTTGTTGTTGAAGTCAATTCATCTCTCAATTGCGTTTTGTGAAGTATGAGGCAGAACTTATTGTTGTCGACCACGAAAAGAATTTTAATTTTTGTCGAGTTTTATCTTGCGGTTTTGTATTTTGTGCGCGTTAAAAAACATAAATTTAAATCGAAAAATGATATTATATTAGACTTTTTGAGTGGGAAATGGGAAATGCTTTTGTTGTATTTGTACGTTTATCTTATTAACTAGGTATTTCCTTAGTTCCAAGTCGTTTAATGATACTACTTGAATAACTAAATACCCCCGCCGCAGCAAACCTGCAGACTAAGCAAATTTCCATTTCCCTGAATGGATTTACACTAAAATGTCTCCTTAAAATTATCACATTTATTCCCTATTTAAATAGAATCAGTTTAAAACATACTTAGGTTTGCTGCAACAGGGAGGGTAAAAGTGTTTTTATGTAAAATGTTAATAGTTAGTAAGAAATAAAAACATTTTCCAAATTTGGGCAAAATATGTTTATAAACAAGCAAACTACAACAGTTTACTTATTCTCCATAAGAATAGCATGGGAATTTTAAATTTACAATTTTTTGGAATTTTCTCCGTAACCATTAGGCGCATTATAACGCTTCAATATACTAAATTATTTGTTTTTTTAAGCTCTACAAAATAGTTTCGAAAGAAATTGCAAAATTTTATGTTTTTTGGGTCAAAAATGGGAAAAACCCATTTTTACCCCATAACAGCCCCCATAAACCCCCGTTCCCATGGTCCGATCATGCTGGTTCGCGAACTCGTTCGAATAAACGTAGGTTTACACGTTTGTACCAAATTTCATCAAAATCGGATCATTTTTGCTAGAGTTATCGCGCTAACGGACACATATATATATATATATGAATTTGAACGGATGGTGTTTTTGACCTCTAGGGACCTCAAAACGAAAAAAAAATCGGTCCCGGGTCCAGGTCTTACCGTGAGTACTACGGTAATAGCTTATTCCCTATATGGGAAATTCGCTAAAACAAAGTACACTAAAAGGTAGATTATACAAAGTAAACCTGTATTAAGATCAGATCTTACCGGTACATATTCTCAGTATTTCACATGCAGACCACATTTTGTAAAATTGAACGTACTACAATGCTTTATCTTACCAAGGAAAATACGAGTTCGTTTGAATAATAACGTGGACACGAATTGGAGATTAATATGTTATAAATTTCGAGCAACAGGTATTACCATAGATAAAAGGAGTAGACATAGACACCCCACGTAATGCTGTTAACACTTTGGTGTCCAAAAACTGACTAGATCCTACTAGGCGGCACTAGCAGCGAAACCGAAGCTCGTCTACTCCTTTAATCTATGGCATTACTGGCTATTTAAATAACGCCAGAATCTTTATGTCTTTAGTTACACTCAACACAACAATATACTAATGAATTTAGTATTTAACATGAGCAACATGTGCACATGACGTTGTGAATGAAATCTAAAGTAAGTAGGCTAATCATGAATTGTTGTGGTGGAAAGATAGAGTTTCAAGGATGTAAATAGAGGGGAAGGTTGAAATTTTAAACGTTCTGAAATAATCCCTGCATGATTGTTGTTTGGGATTAGAAAACACAATTCGGATTGTTCTCTGAAGAGTAAACAAGAATCGAGTCCTTTCGCTTTGGCTTCTCCAAGCAGGAACAGCTTAAGTCAGATATGGGTAAACAAGCCCATACTAGGCTTTAATAGGACATCAGTGGTGGCTTTGAGAACTCTCAGAGCATAAATATACCCACCGATACTTTCTTGCTGACATGCTCGATGTGGCTGTGGAATTTGAGGTTTTCGTCAAGGACTAGACCGAGGAATTTTACTTCTGAAGAAGAAGAGATAGTGATATCGTAAAGGAGAATGTTCAAGTCATAGTGGGGCCGTTTTGACCGATTATAAATAGGAAAATAGGAAAACTGAACTATTTGGGTTTTTTGAGCGTTCAAGATCATGTCATTTTCTTCAAGAAGGGAGTTTGATTCTAGAAAGATGACAAGTTCCAGTTCCTCTTTACTTGGTTTGGACACAGTTAGAGAAGTGTCGTCCCCGAACATACATTTGCTTCAACCGTTTCTGCTGATCTGTCCACGCCTAGACCAGTCTTACACATTAGATGATATTTTACAAGCGAATGACAAAGCCATATCGGTAGCTAATTTTTGGAAAAGCGAAGTCTGATTTCCGGACACGGAAAGTAAGTAAGTAACAGTTTGTCCTTTCGAGACCCCTGAGGGGCTGAAAGTATAAAAAACCAATAGCTCAAAGAGATTATAAAGGTTTATAAAAGGGTTGTAAGAAGGCAAGCCAAGCTGTTATAGGCCTACCCGTGCTTTGCAACGGGAATGAAATGTGGCCCAAACAGCTATTACAGTGTACTGTATAAGTGGGGCTGATGTGTGTTTAAAAATGCAGCAACTCTATGATTTGATGCTTCAAGAATGACATTTTTTACCATAATACAATTTTAGTCAAGCCTCTTTACACGTAGCTTACTATATAAATTACAAATGAAATTGTGAGCAATATTCTACGAAATCTATAGAGTACAACCAATAGATAGAGTAACCTATAGAGTCACCTATAGAGTACTAACCAAACATAATCCTCTTACTAAATAATGCACATATTCTATCCTATATTCACATACAGGCTATGTCTGTTTGTCTGTCTGTCTGTTATATATATATCTTGAAATCCAGCGGAAGGATGTTTTTTACGTGGTCAGACTATGTTTCTCAATGTAAAATATTTGACGCGGTTGCTACACCAACAATGCAACTAAGTATGAAATAACCTGGTGCAACAGCGGAGCAGAAGATGACCTAAAGCACAGAAAACGTACTACTATGTACGTTTTCTGTGCCTAAAGGTCGAAACGTGCGTCCTTCATGGATATACTGGATTGATTGACGTAAGTTGTAATTATTAATTTAAACATCAATCCGTTTGCTACAAATCAATTATGATGGAAGGATGTTGTCTAAATGTTTGAATTAGGGACTTTTAGTACTAAAAACGTGATTCATGATTACTTATGACAGCCACTACCAAAGGAAATTCGTATTTCTCTACACAACTGGTTTGAAAATTTAAAAATTTTGGCCTTATGGGTTACCAAGTAACTATGTTGGTTAAACAAAATAACAAAGGAAAGGTAAACAAATTATTTGTCACATGTGTTGCTCACAACAAGCCATTTACAGTTATCCTACACTATCAAATTACAAAACACAGTAGGAAACATCAGTTGTAAGTATTTATCAAAGAGAACACTGAAGATTATTCGATATAGGGGAAAATATTGTGGATCAAATACTGATTATTTTTTTTAGCTGTATCGCAACCAAGGCATCAAAACTTAATCGATGACGTACTAAGGCATTCCAAGTAAACTAATCACATCTTGGGTTTTTAATTGGCATAAAACTATTACCCCATGCAAAACCCAATAGGCCTAGAAAAAATACAGAATCTCAATTTCTTTAGAAGTACAGTAGTGGCGAAAAAGTGAAAAAAACGTTGTCGCATGCCATTTTGAAACTACAGTAATATGATTTTGTTTATATAGGAAATATTTAATTATAACAGAAACCAGAAATGCATCTTTTACCCCACGAGTCACGTCTGTGGACGGAATGCTGGGCGAAGAGTTTCAGACCTTGCTAAGAGCAATGGCAGAACGCCTAACAGAAAAATGGAAGAAACCTTACAGTTTAGTGATGAACTGGATAAGGGTAAAAACCATCTGTGCGACGTTAAGGGCCAGCAGCATGTGTCTAAGGAGGACAAGGAAGAAGTGGAGGACCCTTAGAGAGTTTGAAGATGGGGCTGGAGTACCAGTTATTTATTAATTTAAATAGCAAATGTTTTATTATTTTTCCATGTCAAAATTGATTACATTAAAGTGTTTTGCTTTTGCAGTTACAACACCACTTGCGACGTTGCCACTTCAAAGGCCGCGGTCTGGAGTTAAAGGCGGCCGTGGCACCACCAATGAGTGACCGGAGGACTGTACACAGTACCATATACGCATATACTAACACACAACAAGTAGACTTCTGTTGTAAATCGTAAATTGAAAAATAAATATTTGTAAATTAAACTTACTCCTGTGGCCACACAAATCCCAAGTGATTTTTGGCCTCGCCAGCAATGGTCCTCCACTGCTGCCTGTCTTCTGCTGCCTCCAAACCTGCTCCTAACCTCCTGAGGTCCTGCCTCACTTGGTCATTCCATCTTAATCTGGGCCGTCCCAGCGGCCGTCGTCCTTCTGGTTGCCCCATCCATTTCTGTTATGTATTGTAAGTTTATAAATTGAAATAAATAGTTAAATAAATGTAAGTTGAAAAATGAGCCTTATTTTGTCACTGGTTTATTTACATTAATTGAATCACGTTTTTTGTACTAACAGGTGATTAAAATTATTAAATGCATAGCATTTGAAACATAGAGATACACCAGTTTCTTCCCCACTAAATTTGATTCATAAGTCCAGACTTTTTCGTTGATTTCTTGTTCTGGCTGATTTGCGAGGAACATCTGTTGAAGTATTGTCATCTGTTTGAGGATTATTATGTTCACTGGGTTAAAGCCTGATTTCTGCATTTTTAAGTTGATCATTATTATCTTCTCTGCGTTTAAGCCTGATTTCTGTATTTTCCAGATCATTGTCCTTGAATGTCACGTTCTGTTGTTGCGAACTGGCATTTTCTTTAGGAGATGAGCTGGAGTGTGTGTCTTCCGTTGTTTCTGGCACTGATGTTCTCTTCAACTGATCAATGTGTGTCTTGCCAATGTATCCGTTGTCCAGTTTGACTTTGTAGTGCAGAGCTCCAAGTTGAAAAAATAATTGTTCCGAACTTTCCTTGCCGTATAAGGAACGTACTAATATTCTCTCCCCCACTTTAAATGACCTCAACAACATAAAACTCACGGCTAACTTCAGTAGTACGTTTTCTGTGCTTACTTGTTGAAAGCCTGGATGTAATGTGTTTTTCTTAGGGGGTTTGAGAGCATCTAGTTTTGTTGTGATCAATCGTCTCGTTGTCCCTCCGTCTCGTTGTCCCTCCGTCTACTTGTACCTCGAGGCCTAGGGACAACTAGTCGTATCCTTTGTTTGAAGTTCATTGTTGGTGATGGTGAGTTAATGTTGTTCATTGCGGACATTTTCCATCACGAATGTAAAAAACAATACACAACGTTTCGGGATCTGGAATCTGATCCCGTCTTCAGGTGAAAAAACTTAACTAACACATTACAACTAACAATACACAAACGTCCAACCTAAGTTGGAATACACTACCGTGGGTAGTAGTCAAAAAATATGCACTGTATAGCAGTCAAGTCATGATACAACATGCAATTAATAACAAATCACAAAACACTATAATCTATAATTAAAGGTTTATGTACAAAAAACTCACACAATGGAACACTAACAACACCGTACGCTATGACTCCACCAATGAGACTGTAGTGGTAGTGTATTCCAACTTAGGTTGGACGTTTGTGTATTGTTAGTTGTAATGTGTTAGTTAAGTTTTTTCACCTGAAGACGGGATCAGATTCCAGATCCCGAAACGTTGTGTATTGTTTTGAACAAAACTAGTCGTAGGTACAACTAGACGGAGGGACAAGTAGACGGTGGCTCACCCGACTAGTTGTACCTGCAGATTTTTAGGAGGTACAACTAGACGTAGGTACAAGTAGACGTAGGTACAACTAGACGTGTATCCCACCGACAAGTAGTATCACCTAGCTTGTACGGATGCGACCAGTTGTCCCTACGACTAGTAGTCCCTACGACTAGTAGTCTCTACGACTAGTGGTCCCTCCGTCTAGTAGTCCCTACGTCTAGTTGTACCTACGCGTATTTTGCGTCCTTATAGTCTAGTTGTATCTATCCTTCAATTCGTTACCCTGTTTAATTGATTACTGCACGAGTACTTTTTAATAATACCCTTAATTAAATCAGGAACTGCAGTGTTCCGAGTCGATTGAGTATGATTGGCAAATATTTTTGCACCGCAATACGTTGTTTTAGTAGTTTTACAGACGTTAATTGGAGGCTGAAAGCTACGCATTGCTGTCCAGGGTCGAAATGGCAGCTATAGTTGTGATTAAAATTTCCCAGCCCTAGTACCGAAAATCGCTTATTTAATTAAAACATTTATATATATCATTAAATATACAAGCAGTATATCCCTAATGAATTGCAATAGACCGCGGCCCAGCAATTATGAATTACTATTTTTGCTGATTCCTTTAAATATTTTTTCACATAACCTTAAAGTATTTGCATTGATTAGTGTGCATATCTTATAGTTTACAATGGATTTCCCAGTGATCAATGAACAATGAAGTGTACAATGAAGTTGAGGTCCAGCGGTTGAAAACTCGACAAAAACTATGCAATGTACTACACATACTTCTCCATTTAACATACACTGTAAATAATAAATGTGATTGGAATATGTTCCATTTGTTTTGATTTTATTTTCATAATTAGTTGTTATTTCGTCACCAGCATAGCAACCCGTTAAACCCATGTTAGTTTTAAACATTTGTAATTCTTTTTTTATGTCTTTTTAGCCTATTTTAATTTATAAAGGCATTCTGTAGATCGACAGGAAAATACATTTCCACCGATATGCGGATATTTTCTGTGTGATGTTCACGAGCTGATAAAAAGGTTGTAAAGAAACATGCTTGCCTACATTATTGATATATTTTCTCAGTTTTGTATAGTTTGGTGAAAAACAGCAATCGTACCACGGACCGATTTCATCTTCGTCTCGAACTTAAAATGATCCCGAGCTGAAAAAAAGTCATTTTCGGCCCCAGGTACGAAATATACTCTTAAACTATCGTAGGATCGGTGAATACTAAACTCTATCTTGGAATTGCATACACTCGCTCCTATCTTTAAGTTTACGTTGTTGCCATACAATAAATGTATAAATAAACACAAAAATTCACAAGTTTTGTTGTAAGTACCTATATCATCTATATATATAAAAGGCAAAGCCCTCACTGACTGACTGACTGACTGACTGACTGACTGACTCACTCACTCACTCATCACTAATTCTCCCACTTCCCACTTACCTAGGGGGCTGAAATTTGGTACACTGATTCGTTAGGCATTAAATAGGAAAACTAAGTGGTTTTTATTCTGATCGGACTCTCGGGCTCCGCCCCAGTGGCTCTGGAGTTTCCCATGTTAACCTAATGAATACTCATATTTAAATGGAATTAATGAATCATAACAGCTGTTTCAATTAAACAAGTTGGTTCTGTTCTGTGATGTTCAAGAGCATTAAAGTTACAAGGATTACCAACAGAGTGCAGCACTATTATTTTTTTAAATTTATGACAACAGCTAATTTGCAACCAAAAGGTGAGTGAGCGTAGCGAACGAACTTCAACCCGGAGGCGAGTTAGCGTAGCGAACGAGCTAACCTGAAGGCAAGTGAGCGCAGCGAACGAGCTCCAACCTAAAGGTGAGTGAGCGTAGCGAACGAACTTCAACCAGGACGTGTGAGCGCAGCGAACGAGCTCCAACCTAAGGTGAGTGAGCGTAGCGAACGAACTTTAACCAGGACGTGATTGAGCCATGCGAACGAGCTCACATATGAAGTTAAACGGGGCAAAGCCCGCGGGTACAGCTAGTGTATAAATAAAAACATACAATAGCATCATGTGTAAGTGTATTCTGTAAAACTTTAAACAAATATTAGTAAAATAGTTTTCAGGTAAACTATTGTTGAATGAATTAGTTTTAAGTTGTTAAATTAACCTCGACCCGTGCTATATTTTTAATGGAGTTTGTCCGGAAAAATACCATGGTAAAATTAAATCAAATAAATAAAATCAAAAGCAATTCATAACAAAAGAATAATAGATACAGAATGAACGTAATTTCTGAAAATCGACAGAGCCTACATATGCGAAGCCTGTGCGTGGGGACCAAGTTGACTCAATAATTGGCAATTTGTCATAGTCTTGTAACATAATTAACTACCACTACTATAATTATCAATACATTTTCAAAGGAGAAACAAACGTCCGATTATTTCTAGGCAGCCACAACAGATAACTTTAGAAAACTACGTTATAAGAATTAGAACAACTCAAAAATTAAATTGTTAACATGATTTGTTTAGCCTAACGAAGAAAATCATGAAAACCAAATTTAACTCCCATAAGAAAAACATGGGGAGCAATTTCGTTTACGTATAAGCCGAGTGAGATAATAGAAAAATATACGCCGATGCTTGATGGCAAATCTGTGCGTGCATACCTTTAATTTGAGACCTCAATAATAAAAATGGTCGGGTAGCAGAGCCAAACGAATAACCCATTTTCTTAAATTTATAAGATTATTTAATTATTTATTTATTATAATTATTTATTTATTTTACTTGACTGTTAATACCAAAGCAAAAGCTTCAACTTCGTATGCGTCCGGATTACGAATAAACCTAAAACAATCTTACACCAATTTACCAATAAGTTTAATAAACCAAAATTGCACATACTCCGGACAGATCTATATATATAAAAGGCAAAGCCCTCACTGACTGACTGACTGACTGACTCACTCACTCATCACTAATTCTCTTACTTCCCATTTACCTAGGAGGCTGAAATTTGGTACACTGATTCTTTAGGCATTAAATAGGAAAACTAAGTTATTTTTATCCTGATCAGACTCTCGGGCTCCGCCCCAGTGGCTCTGGAGTTTCCCATGTTAACCTTATGAGTACTCATATTTAAATGGAATTAATGAATCTTAACAGCTGTTTCAATTAAACAAGTTGGTTCTGTTCTATGATGTTAAATAGCATTTAAGTTACAAGGATTACCAACAGGGTGCAGCACTATATTTTTTTTTAATTTATGACAACAGCTAATTTGCAACCTAAAGGCAAGTGAGCGCAGCGAACGAGCTCCAGCGCAAAGGTGAGTGAGCGTATCGAACGAGCTAACCTGAAGGCAAGTGAGGGCAGCGACCGAGCTCCAACCTAAAGGTGAGTGAGCGTAGCGAACGAACTTCAACCAGGACGTGATTGAGCCATGCGAACGAGCTCACTTATGAAGTAAAACGGGGCAAAGCCCGCGGGTACAGCTAGTTTCTTAAGAGATGCTATGACAATATGATCAAATCTCTATTTAATATAGTTTAGGTTGTGTATTGATTAGTCAGGACATTGATTGAATAAATAAATATTTAAACAGTATATATATATACTAAAACATAAATACAGCACAAAACAAACATATAAAACATAAATGTAAAACATAAAACATAAATGTAAAACATAAAACATAAATGTACAGTACATAAATAGCCTAATTGTTACAATAAATTAACAATGATCATTTGTTAAATTAATCAGTTCAATGTTATTTATATAATTCGACCATAAAGATAGGCGAATGTCTCTCGTGTTTATTAGGACAATAACACAATATGACTTATTGTTGATTCAGGAACACGCCATGAACAGCTATTTCTGAGAAAGGTGAACGAAATACCTGTTGTAAAATGCAGCTAAAGACATCTGCTACAACGTATTTGACTTATTGTTTAATATAAGCAAAACCATATAGATTCAGTACTTGGAAAGGCAAAGGAAATATTTTGTAAACAGCGTACAGAATGTCCCGTTAATCCCCACACGTTACTCAGAATGGACTTCATTTGCAAATTCTTAGAGTTTCCTTTCACAACAATCCATTCCAGTTATTGGGGTGTTGGGTCAGACCTCTATCGCGTAGTTGCGAGAAAGTGATTGGCCTCCACTCAACCTAAATATTGTTTTGATTTTACGTAGTACTGTGGTAGTTGCTAAAAAAAAACTCTTTCACTCACAGTATTAAACATTTTCAAAAAAACGTTGATTATATCAAACTGTTATGAACAGAGTGATTTTTTTATTAATAACATAAGCTTTTTGTTGAGTATTTTAAACTCCTTGAATGACTAAAGTTTTAATGTAAAACAGATCTATAATCTGATGTACGCTGCCCAACAAAGACGTTATTTATTTATTAGTTTTGAAATAATTCCTGGTAATACACATAGCTTAAAAATTAGTCGATTTCGAGAAACAGGTACACTACATTATAGTGCAAACAAAACGTAAATAACACTTAGATTTTCAATCCATTACTGATTTTATACTGATTTTAAGTCTAAATCTACACAGGCAACGTAACTTATGAAATACTCTTAGTTTATGAAGGCTTGGTATAAAAAGTCTTGTAAAGTGCCATTCTTGTGTGTTCTCTGGTTAGGAAACTAGCCTTAATATTTAGTTGTTTATGATATAAGCGGTCTGATTCATACCTACAGTGTATTCAGGTTTTGGACTGGCTAGGCCTATATACAAATATGCATGAGTGTTCGATGTCATCATGAGCGTTGGAATGTTTACCTAAAAAAAATGTCGTAGTAGAACGATAGTGTAAATCATAGCTGTTCCCTGGTCCATCGGCCGGTGCCTCGAGGGATAATGACCGACGGACTAGGGATAGAGCTGATGACTCATCCGGTCATGTGAACATCGATATATTAACTAATACTATTTAATAGTAACTAGGTGAAACTTGTCGAAATTGACGGTTACTTTCAAGGATTACGTTAATTCACCTAACTGCGTTAAATTGGATAAAATATAGGCTACATATTTTGAGCATTTAGCATTGTTTAAAGAATAATAAGTGTAAAAACAATATTGATATTAATTGCGTTAGTCGACAAATTCGGTTGCATATGACATAGCAATGGGACATTTCCAAAAACAAAAAATACTGTAAATTGGCTGTTACGTATACATTGACGTTTAAATATTGTTAATCAACGTATTTTATAAAGGATTATGTGATCTAGTTTAAATGGAATATGACCTTTCTGTCATGACAGTAGCTGCATAAATAGTATTTTCTCTATGTACCATATCTTACAGCCAACATGTCGTGTTATTTTCAATAATGTTACCAACCCAGTGCGCCAAAGTTCGTAATATAGGCAGGTGCAAATAATTTGTCAAGATAGGTACCATTTTAGGCAATGTTTCTATGTTTGGATTTTATTGGACATGATAAGAGCAGATATTTGTACATAAATATTTGATATGTGTAGAATAATATGATAAAATGTAGGCAAAAGTGGTGAAAAAGGCAGACACCATCCAGTACATTTTTTTTGCACTGATTTCGTAATGGAATGTTACATTGCAAAACATGGCTGAAAAATAAGAAAAACAATTTTAAAATAAGAAAATAACATTAACTCCGTTGTTTGAAATACAATTTAAAAATAAACAGCTGTTTCATTAAAAAGTATGATTCACATGGCCAAAATGTAAACAACTCTGTGGAGGGATCTTTAAAGGCTTCTAGGGCAGAGTCCTAAGGGATTTTGCTTAGTTTTTCTTTTGATAACTCATCTACAGACCAATACATACCTTTCTTTGGACACCTCTACCAAGTGGTGTCGCGAAGTTTGTGTACAGCGACATTTGCGTACAGCTGGAATTTAGCGAAGACTGCGTACGACCCGTCAGGTTGATGTTTGACGAGGGTGAGACAAGGCCTGACCCTTGTGTCAGTGGAATTTGACAAGCGAAGTTTGCGTACACCACCAAGAACCACGGCTAGGTGTTGACTATTTGACTAACATTTGACTAAAGCAACCAATCAGTTCTCACTGATTAAATAAAACTTACTAACTATATTAAGTAGTAATAAAAATATACCGCTTTTAAATTACTATCTAGATAAATAAATGTATATGTAACTTGGTCTTATGTGATTGTTGGATGTAACAGCCGCTCATACACTAGACAGAATTGTCACGTATGGAAATGTATAAGCGGTCTTTCGGCCTTGACGGTTTTATTCATATTTACAGTTCTGATTATGTAAATACTTAGCGGCTACTATTACAATTAACGTTATTAGTAATCTACAATAGTACAGTTTCTAAATTAAAACTATTTACATTAGTCAGTTCGTTTGGTCTTAACAAACTTAGTTAAATATAGTTACTACCCAAGTTTGTGGAGGTATAATATCGCTTTAAACACGGAGCTATGTCTCTATTGTAATGATACCGGTATTGTTTGCGTATTCTTTCGATCCTTTGGTCCAGCATAAGATAGCGACCAGAAATCATAACGTAGCCAAAATAAAGTGTCTCCTAAAACTAATAATGTTTAATGGTAGCTCAACGTTATTATCTGAAGCAACATTGATTGAAACCCAGATTTGTGTATGTTAAAAATAGTATTTATATGTTACTATAACTTTTACAGTTAAAGATATTTAACAAGGGATTGCGACGTTGTATTCCGCGTTGGCTGGTTACTACATTTAGCTATGTAAAACAGGTTAGTTAAACCTTCAAACCTAACAGAATTGAGCGATAAATAATTAATTGTAATTAAGAAACTGTAAATATTGTACATTACTAATAACGTTGATGTAAATAGTGGCCGCTAAGAATGTACATGGTAAGAACAGCATATAGGAATACAACAGAAAAGACCAAAAGGCCGCTTCATACATTTCCAGACTTGAATTTGGCTAAAGTAAAATTTGTCTAGTAATGTATGAGCGACTGTTACATCTACACTCTATCTATTCTATCTACTGTATATATTAATTACGTAAGCCGATTCTTTGCGTCAAAATTGTGGTGAGAGACTGGGAAATCGTAGAACGACGGGAGAGGGCTCAAATTAAAGGTCTTGACCACGTGACGGTGGGAAAAATTTTGAAATGTTAACACAAAATTAGATATAACGTAAAATATTCTCCATAAGAATAGCATTGGAAGTCATTTGCTGCTGATTTTTGTTTACTTCAATACAGCTGATTGTGATTTATCATCAAGCCAGTAAGCAATATGTTACTTCATTTTTGTTGTTTTTTCCTCCCACAATATCTAAATTATTACTAGAGGTTAAAATACCTTATAATACGTCAGTGTGACTTTTTGATCACACTGACGGATTATAAGGTATTTTAACCTCTAGTAATAATTAAATATATTACCTTTGGACTACTTATTTGCCAGCCAATTCTGCAATGTAGCCTACTGTACACAATATAAAACCACGAATAACCTTACTTATAATAATTCAGACTTTTTAGTTAGTCTTACAATGTTGAAATCATTATTTAACTGTGCCATTTACAAACTTGTGTATTTTTTTGTAAATTAGTTAAACACGTGATAAGTAGTAGAATCATCGGAGATGGCTCAAATCAAAGGAATTTAACTTAGAATAGCTGAAAAAATAATGAAGTTTTTTCTTATAACTTGAAGGTTATTTTTGTGTTGAAGGAATGTTTAACATGAAATAACCACATTGACTAAAAAATAAACGATTCAGGATTTAATGGAAAACTTTTGCTTTGTTTTAATTTCAAAACATATGTTCAAGATTTATTCAATTTTTTATATTTTATTTTACCAATTTTAATTTTAGATTAATTTATTGTGGTGTTTAATCAATTATTGTATAAAGGGATAAACCTCAACGGCCACTCTTGGAAATCAACCTGAGAATAAAGATGAAATAGGTTCGTTCAGGACAGGCAATATATTTGTTCATTAATCATCAAGTAAGTACTATGACAAGTTCCAATGGGCGGAAACACATAATTTTTTAGAGGAGATTTTAACCAGGTACTGCAAAAAAGGTTCAAATAATATAGCCCAGCATGTACGGTGGTAAAGGAAGCATCCATATATAACAGTAAAACCTAGAGGTAGTTTCCGTTTCTTAAAACCAACCAAAAATATGCATGTCGAAGATTCTGATGAAAAGTAATTAATTGTTTTTTAACTGGGTAATGGAAACCTAACCAGTCGCAAAATAGTTAGGAATCAGCCGTTGAATAGACCCCTTTTTGATAGAATATTTAAAATCAATCGCACCTTTAGGAGGAATACCACCACATAATCTTACACTAGGCTAATAGTAGTTTTTATGTTGATCAGAAACAAATCTAGCGATACGTTTGGTCAATGGGATGCTTTTACTTTACACTAATTTTGTTAAACCTTTCCAAAAGGAGCATAAACGTAGAAATAATAACTTCGTAGGGATGCTAATTTAGCGGTTTTTACCAAGAACTAAGCTTATCTCAACACACCTTTATTTGCCTTTTCATTTTTGACGAAGACGATTTCCAATCTTTCAATCAGGGAAGCCTTTTTATCATCAAACACAAGACCAAAGCTACCTTAGTAAACCAATATTTATTCACAAACATGTTTGCTGCCTTTAGTAGTAGAGTTAAACCTCTGGAGTAATATAAATTATTTATTAAAAATAACGTCAACAAAAGCAAAGAAAGACTAATAACAAACTGTTTTTGTACAAAATATATATTGTACTGGGATTTCTAACCTGACATAGATAATTTGATTCTGAGTTTGTTTAAATATTATAATAATTTGTTTTGTATTTGAGCTTTTTAGGGACTTTTTAGGGACTGGTTCGGTTATGCGCAATATTATATGCCTATTTAGTTTTCAAACCAGCTTTGTTGAATTGTGAATGTGTATACTATATACTAATGTGTATTTGGAATACGCTATATTTATTTTTTTAATCTAATTTATTTTTATAAGATATACCTTTACATTACTTTTCCTTATTATGTGACTTATTTTTATATGTGTTGTCAATGTTTAGACCTAGAATTCATTGTGATGTTTGATCTCGGCTTGGCTTAGGAGTATGCACAATGTTTTAATATTTCAACACCAGTTACTAACTATAACCAGGCCCTTAGTAATATTATTTAAATGAAACACTTTGTTTGTTAAGGATATGTAATTTGGCTGACAACTAACTGCACTCACGGTCAAAGGAATTTACAAGGGTTGGAAGGGTAGCCCGCCTAAGCCATTTGGAACTGCACTCACGGTCAAAAATCGGTCTTTCACGGCTGAACGCTTCGCTAGCCCCTTAGTCATCTGTTTATTCCGTCATCTGTCTTACTTTATCCAATACTTATATTTAATACACGTTTTAGTGTCTGTCCCAATAAATACAACCATAACTAACCTAACCTAACCTAACCTTTACAAAAGAAGCTTCGTTATAATAAGAATAGCCTATCATGTTATCGTAAATACTATGCTAGAATTTTCTGTGCACATATATATGTGTATTTTTTACAATGTCAGTAGTAAGTTTATTTTTTGACGTTTCGATTAATTTAATCAAAACTTTTCAATATATTTCAACTAATTTAATAAGTTTTAATCAATTCAATCATGGTGTTGCACAATGTGATATAGGCTAATTAAAAACTGACCGTGAGTGCAGTTCCAGTACCTCCAGAAAGGCTCAAAGTGACCGTGAGTGCAGTTCCGTAGTTGGATTAGGACCAGGGACTGACCGTGAGTGCAGTTCCAGCCCTCCCTGTAAGGCTCCAGTTTTACAATTGTCTTAGTTTACTGAAAGGTAGATGGAAAAGAAACATATGCCATACACTGCATTCCCGGCGCCGGGGACGTTTCGTGGAAATACATCTCACCCCCATCCCTCCCGTAGGTATAAGTAAATGCCAGATATGCAAGATGAAAGTTCGTCTTGAGCAGTGGTCATAGAAGTTGGTGAATTATCGTGCTGAGCTATATCTGCTGTGTCTTTTAAATCGAAATTTGGTGGGGTTTGGTGGTCAGATGATAAAAGTTTTGTGTATAAACCTAAGAAGTAGAGTTTAAGTGGAAAAAACAATGATAGCAGATCTTGACAAGAAATAAGGAAAACCAAAGTGTAATATGGAAAAGGACTGACCAAGGGACACAAGTACGTTGTTGTCAAGAACAGGGGTTTCTCAATGAGCTGCAGACAAGCCAAATTTTCCTGGCTTTTGTAGCAAGTTGTTTATAATAAATTGTTGTAAGATTGTATGATTTTTAAAGAAATAAAATTAATCTCTTAAACCGGTGACAAGTTGAAGGGGAGATACAACTAGCCGCAGGTACAACTAGACGTAGGTACAAGTAGGCGTAGGTACAACTAGTCGTAGGTACAAGTAGTCGTAGGTACAAGTAGTCGTAGGTACAAGTAGTCGTAGGTACAAGTAGACGCAGACGTATGAGGTACAAGTAGACGGTGACGTTCCCGACTAGTTGTACCTGTAGATTTTTAAGAGGTACAACTAGACGTAGAGACAACTAGACGTAGAGACAACTAGACGTCCGCACCATCGTCAAGTTGTCTCTACAGCTTTGGACGGGGTACAACTAGACGCCTGTCACCAAAATGCAGCAGGTACAACTAGACGCCGGTACAAGTAGACATCGCCCCTTTCGATTCAGTACTCCTGAGATTCCATGTGGGCTTGCATGGCAGGCTGCGGATACTGGAAGGTCTGGGTCAAATTTTTTGGACTCTGGGGACATCAAAATGAAAAGTAAATCGGTCCCAGGCTCAAGTTTTACCATGAGACCTACCACGGTAATAGCTATTTCCCTATATGGAAATTTGTTAACAAGACGCTTCGACCCCTGTTGAGCCAAGAGGATAAGACCTTCGAAATAGAATTTTGATTTTAATTTTAGAAGTTTTCAAGAACCTGTTTGTATGGATTTTGGATTGAATTCAACATAGGTGAAAAGTAAATATTTATCTTTCTTGAGGATTGACTAAAGACAGATAAGTTTATTTCTGTTCTGTCCAAGCGTATTGTTTACTGTTTACTTCTCGTTGTTTTCCCAACTTAAAACTATTTTTAATTAATATAACGAGAGTATTTGTAAACTACTACTTGTTCCCTGATGTTGTAACCGATTAAATCTCACATCCTTCTATTATTTTACACATTTTATGTCGACATCTAATTATTTAGCCGAAGGTCTGAAAATTACTCGTTCTATCCAAGCGAGGCTGTTTCTCAACCCAAATGCAATTTGTCATTGGACAATAATCGATGAGGGTAATAATTCCAGGGTTTGGACCGTTCCAAAATCTCTATGGCGTTGACACACAGAAACGTATCCAACATGAAACATTTCACAATGCTACGAGGTGTCTACTTGCACTATTGCAGTTCTAAGCACATTTGCCAGTAGGCGGTTATCAGCGGTGGAGCGCGCCAAGCTATATATTCTTGTCATTCTACTGATAACCGCGAGTGCGAGTCTCGTATCAGTGTTTGAACGACGACATTTTTCATCCTAGATTGTTATTTGCAGTCGTCATATTGATGATAGCTGCGACGCCGACAGGTCGATGTACTGGGGGACATCTAGGGGCGCTGCTGCTAAAAAGAGGCTCATTGTAAAAACTAATCGTTGAGATTAAAAAGAGAGCATTGATTATAACAAGTGATCATTGCTTATGGAAAACGACCATTGCTAGAGGAAAGTGACCGTTGCTTAAAAAAGGTGATCTGTACACTAACAAGTATACGTCATTGATGATTAAAAGTGATTATTGCTTCCAAAAAGTCAGCATGGTTTCTAAAAAGTGAGCATTGATTATAAAAAGTGATTTTTGGTTTTAAAGGTTTACTCTTAAAAAGTAATCGTTACTTCTAAAACTCGATCATTGATCGTAATTTTTTTTGCCTAAAAAATTATAACTGTAATACAAATCTCATTTAAGAAGCAGAGATTTTCCATCGTGTATAAAAATAATCTTTGCATCTAAAGTGATAATTAATTGGCTGCAAAAACTGATAATTTTTTCTAAAATAAACTTAACACACACTTTTTAAAAAAGTTCTATATTTCGGCATTAGCCTTCTTCAGGAACAAAAAAAAAACAATAATCAACAATAATATAATAATACATTAATAATAATTATTGTTTGTTTGTCCCTGAAGAAGGCTAATGCCGAAATATAGAACTCTTTTAAAAAGTGTGTGTTAAGTTTATTTTGGAAAATGATTTAGACGTTTGGCAATATTATGAAGAAACAATTTTTTCTAAAAGTTTGCTAAAAGTAATCATCCGCTCTAAAACTTATTACAGTAATTCCTTTAAAAATAGGTTCCTTGCTTCGCAAAGCGTTTATTGAAGCGATGATTGAAGTGAAAGCAAAGCTTCTATATATGACATGGATTCACAAAAAATGTATAGTTATTTCCATGAACAGTGGGACAAGTTTAAAAATAGATTTATTGTATGTACAACTAATAGCTGGGTCTGAGAGGCTGCTTATAGTTACTGCCTAGTTATAGGCAGGATGGGGCAGGATATAGTGCTCAGCTGTGTATTCATTGAGAAAAGTCAGTATTTTAAGGAACCATCTACTCTTGTAAATTATCATGTCCAAGAAACACCTACCCTAGTCGGCAACAAAGCTACACAGGTCATCTCAATGACACCATTTCAAACTCAGCTTGAAACACGCACAATATACGTTGGTGAAATTATTAGTCAACTGAATTAATATAAGGGGGTCCGTCACAGTTGAAAACCGATAGTTTTTGAACACGATTAACCATCTATTTACAATAATTGTAAACTAAAACCACATCCATTCTTCGCTTAGCAACTAACCATTATACTACCGATTATACAAGTTTTCAAACAACTATCTAAATGTTTTCGTGGCCTTTAAGCCATGCTAGCCGATGTTTTCACACTGCACTCATCATTAGACCAGTTGGATAGTTCCCAATAACAGCCTACACGCAGGCTATTGCTGCGATGCATCCTACAGAATCTATTTTAACAGTTCTGTCTGTCAGGCTATTTCCATTCGTCGTGCGATTCTAACTTGTAAACAATCTGGCGATCCATCAAATCGTAACGAAACATCCCGCTAATGTTTGAGAACGTCAGCTCGGGATTAGTTCAGACACAATGAAACTTTAGCTGAGTGGAACAGATCTCTCAATTTCAATTATAATTGTTGGCCGATATTTTTGCATGGAGTAACACGAAAGAGACACATAGGTAGGAAACTTGGATGAGCGACGCTACTGTCTCGCATCGATGCCGAGTACTACAATGTAGACACCCACCCACTGCGCGCACGATTGACAAGTTACCTCTTTTTTTCCAAATAATTTGGAACCAGACCGGTGTATGTTGGCTTAGGTATGTACATTCCTTCTTGATCCATAAAAATATTACAACAAAAGCCATGTCAACGACGAGTTTGGATTATGTGACTTAAGAGGATTCCCTACCCCCGCCTAAAAACGTTAGAAAACCGCTTCGGGCGGTATCATATAGCGATTCTAGTTTTAACATTTAAATTGTGAACCAAACACCATTTTGTACATAAAGAGTGGTTCTACTAAGTTTGCTTTTTAAAAAATGTCTATGCTTACGCAATCAAGGGCAACGACTTGTCAAAGTTAGTGAACTTTAACTGTAAAGTTTACTAACTTTGACAAGTCGTTGCCCTTGATTGCGTAAGCATAGACATTTTTTAAAAAGCAAACTTAGTAGAACCACTCTTTATGTACAAAATGGTGTTTGGTTCACAATTTAAATGTTAAAACTAGAATCGCTATATGATACCGCTCGAAGCGGTTTTATGACGTTTTTCGGTGGGGGTAGGGAACCCTCTTAATGTAGCCTATTAATGCTCTAACGCAAATTATAACTGTCCATAAGTCTGTCAGGGACAATACAGGAGTTGGGCATGAAAAAATGGGTGTTGCAAAAACTTACCACTTATAGGGAGGAATGTAGGGCCGAGTGCCCGGTGGAAAGGTGGAAAGATAGACCCGGCAGGGGAGGCAGGCTGAGCAAAACTTGTTTGAGGTTAAAATGAAACTATTACAACCTAGCCTAACCAAAATTGCTGATTAGGAAAAAATTGAATGAAGGTTTACTAATCGAATCGATATTTTCAATCGATATTAGGGTAGCCAGTACCAAGTCTCCGATGCATCCTTCCCAATACACCCCTTTCCACTAATAGACCTCCCCTGAATCACTCTGCTCTGGGGAGTCAAATGGCACCCGGGCCTACCTGACGGTTTTGACAGTTTATGACCCCCACGGCAAAGAATAGAATGACACTCGCTCCGTTTCCCTATAGGGAGTCATAGAGGTAAGAGTTTTCTTATGAAAGTCGTAGGCCCGGTTGCGATCGAGTAATTTAGCTAATTTAGGCAATCCAATCTAACCGTATAACTTTACCTAACCTTCAAAACACTCATAGTCTTATAATCACACCTAACCTAATAAAGGAGGCACTCTACCATTCCTATATAGCATTATCTTTTCTCTGTGGGGCCTACTACCTTCAGAAAAAATAAATAACACTAGAGGCTCGAAGGGATTGAAGTCCCTCAAAATCTCAAATGTAAAACAAATTATTGTAACACAAAAAAACTAAAAATTGACTTACATCAATGTCTCAGGATCCCTGTACACCATCTCTTTGTTTGTCTTGGTTTTTTTAGCGAATTTCCCTATAGGGAAGTAGCTATTACCGTAGGTCTCATGGTAAGACTTAGGCCCGGGACCGATTTACTTTTTCATTTTAATGTCCCCAGAGGCCAAAAACACCATTCGTTCAAATTTTTATATATGTATATATATATATATATATATATATATATATATATAGGTATATATATAGATTTATATATATATATATGTGTCCGTGAACACGATAACTTGAGTAATTTTTATCCGATTTTGATGAAATTTGGTTTGAAGGTGTAAGGCGGGATAAACTTGAATGAGTTCGCGATCCAGCATGATCAGTCCATGGGAACAGGGTTTTATGGGGGGTTTTATGGGGTAAAAATTGGTTTTTCTCACTTTTTACCCTCAAAACACAAAATTTCCCAATTTTTCTCTAAACCTTCTTAAAGAGCTTAAAAAAACAAACAATTCAGTATATCAAAGTGTTTTTGTACGGTTATTGGTTACGGAGAAAACTAAAAAAATGGTAAATTTAAAATTCGCATGTTATTCTTATGGAGAATATTGTAAAATGTTGTAGTTTGTTTGTTTATAGATATATTTTGATCAAACTTGGCAAATTTATTTATTTTATAGTAAGCTATTAATATTTTACTAAAAACACACTACTTTATTAGTTTCCTTGTAGCAGCAAACCTAGGTACTCGTTAAACCTAATGTTATTTAAATAGATCAATTGAAAATCAATTCGGCCAAATGGAAATTCGCTTAGACGGCAGGTTTGCTGCGGCGGGGGTATTTTTAATTTTCAATAAATAATTTAATTTCTTCCGGAATTTTAAATCTGCTAAAGGCAACAATTAATGTAATTGCTTGTGAGTAAATAATGTTTACTGTTAAAATATTCTTACATACTGTAAACCGAATCATCGACTGATTTATAAATACTTTGACATTGATTAGGGTTCCGTTTCCCAGTTGTGGAAGAGAATCACCAAATTCCTTTTCACCGGCCCGGCATTGACACACAAATTTTGGTTAGTTTTAAGAAGCGTATGGAAACGAAAATACTCTCCTTAGTAGTCACGGTCTTCGACTAGATCTTTGACGACTTGTGAAGCAGAGTAGGGGTATAGCTAAGCAGGAGTAAATCATTTTTGACACTTCTGATATTTTTCCCACCGTCCTTGGACCTTTAAAATGAATACCCAACAACCATGCTACCATTTTCGGAACTCGAGATATTTCGTGGGGACCGATTCGCTTACGGAATTAAATATATAGATTTTTTCATTCCTTGGCAAAAAAGAAAAACCATCGATCATTATACTGTCAATTTCCAAAAAATCCCAAAAACTGTTAAATTTGAAATAAAACACCTTGTGTACACAACGGGATATTTAACAACAGAATTAAATTAGTTATGGAAGCAAGCCCAAAAAAATATATATTGTATTAACAAATATGAAAGCTTTTGTTTGACTTGTAAAATTGGTGTTGAAGTTCCCATTATTTTGGTGGGTGATATATGTAGATTAGCCCGTTCAATCATGTCTATGTTACTATTCATAACCACCGTGAATCAAGAATTATTACAGTTTTAAACATTTCTTAGGTGATTCAAAGCCTGGAATATACACCTTTACATCGCAAAGAATTCTATTTGTATAGGTGTATAGTCAATGCTGGAATACATGCAATCAACAGGATTGGATGGCAAGGGAACTAACCTCTGGTGGTGGGGAGTGAACATGATCATAAATATGAACTTGGTAAATGTTCCTCTGACCGGCAATTTTCTAGAGTGGTTTTACATACAGCTCGAGAAAATCAGCACTTGAGTAAAAAGAGAGGAGTATTTGCAAGAGCAAAATCTGACGATTTAGATTTGGATCGTTTCTTAAACGAGTTATTTATCGGAAAGCTTAAAGATGATGTATGGTTTCAGAACTGTCAGTTCATTTGATGAGGACGATAAATTAAATCCATAAAAAACTTTAGTGAATAGTTAACATGTAATATAATAGTCAGACCTATATCTATCTATCTATACAAAACAGGCAAACACGAAATTTGCCGTCAGAACTCCTCTATGGTGTCTCAACAAATTTTGTTAGTCAATGGCTCACTTAAAAGATCTCTAGTTGAAAAAGTCCCTTGAGGGCTAGGTCTTGGTGGTCTTTAAAGTTCCCATTAACCTATGAAGAACAGATTTCTTTACATATGATCAGCTGGATCATACTGATCCACTATTCTTGATTAAAACAGCTGTTAATATTTAAGCTGCAAAAACGTTATAAACTAACTGACTTGTTATTATGTTATACTAGCTGTACCCGCGGGCTTTGCCCCGTTTAACTTTGTAAGTGAGCTCGTTCGCATGGCTCAATCACGTCCTGGTTGAAGTTCGTTCGCCACTCACCTTTAGGTTGCCTTCAGGTTAGCTCGTTCGCTACGCTAACTCGCCTCCAGGTTGAAGTTCGTTCGCTACGCTCACTCAACTTTTCGTTGTAAATTAGCTGTTGTCATAAATAATAAATAAACGGTATCAGCATTCTGACACATACTTTCTCCCATAAGTTTGTCAACAACCTTTATCATGTGTAAGCGGTGAAAGTAAATATACGGAAATGCAATTTGTACGATTTTGTTCAGAATTTAAAGGACTACATACTAATTTTTTTCAAAATCGTTCAGGCCATTTTTGTGAAAATCTGATTTTCCGTTATTTTATGGGTTTTTATGGGGAAATAACATAATTTACAATAACTTTTGAACCATAATTTTTACAGAAATGGGATTTGTACCATTTTGTTCAGAATATAAAGGACTATAACATACATTTTTTTATCAAAATCGTTCGGGCCGTTTTTAGAAAAATCCTATTTTTCTGTTATTTTATGGGGTTTTATTGGAAAATTCCCATTAAAAATTAAAATTTTTTAAAATGAAAAAAACTATCAAAACTTTAAGGACCATAACATATTATGTTAAAATGAAACCGAATTTTTTTCTAAAATCCTTTTTTTCGTTATTTTATGGGGTTTTTATGGAAAATAACATAATTACCATAACTTTTGAACCGTAAATTTTTACAGAAATGGGATTTGTACCATTTTGTTTAGAATTTAAAGGGCTACAACATACTAAATTTTTATCAAAATCGTTCGGGCCATTTTTGAGAAAATCCGATTTTCAGGTTTTTTTATGGGTTTTATGGGAAAATCCCCATTAAAAATCAAAATTTCAAAAACATGTAAAAAGCGCCTGGAGATACCATGGATTAGAACCTACATACCAAATTTCATCGAAATCGGACCACAGGTGTAGTCCCTAGCTCTGTACACATCCAGACACACAGACACACAGACACACAGACACACACACAGACACACTCACACACACACAGACATCACTTCGAAAACCACTTTTTGGGTCCAGGGGGACCCAAAACGAATATATCCACTCAAAACTCAAACTCGAAAATTTTGACGAAAACAATACTTTCTCCATATACTATGGTATAGGGGGAGAAAGTAAAAATAATAGTGCTGCACCCTGTTGGTAATCCTTGTAACTTTAATGCTATTGAACATCATAGAACAAAACCAACTTGTTTAATTGAAACAGCTGTTAAGATTCATTAATCCCATTAAATATGAGTACTCATAAGGTTAACATGGGAAACTCCAGAGCCACTGGGGCGGAGCCCGAAAGGATTTTTGAAATAAGAATATGCCTATATGTTAATCGGGAATGTGAGCTATCATCATGCCAAATTTCAGCCCAATCTGACCAGTATTTTTCGCGTTTACTTGTCACAAACATACATCCATACATCCAAACTTTCTCATTTATAATATTAGTAGGATTATTGTTATGTTTGAAATTAATTATTACATTACATTATTTTGTGTGCTTTTTGAAAAGGTTTTTTCTTTTATATAATTTTTAACAATTTAATAATTCTGTGTAATCAAGAGTTTTGCACCATTTGTTGTGGTTCCAACATCTATGTTTCACTGCAACAGAATATTATTAGATATTGGATCGGGTGAAAACCTCAAAAGGCTGTCCATGATTCTTCTAAAAAGTTGAATCGACAAAAACTACAACTGTCAAATTAATCTGTCCTTTCTAATACTCTGTTGCGCAAGAAAGTTGCGCCATTTGTTGGTACATGTTGGATTAGCTCTTACACATCGAATAGATGGACTGTTAATGATTTGTTACGTAGCTTATGAAAAATGTAAACATTCTTTGCGATGATTTTTAAACTTTGCAAGCTATTTAACACTGACTTGTTTGAAGGATAAGAGCAAGGGTGAAATACGTGGACTTAGGATCAGATTTGAGTGTATTTATAACGAAAAACTGAAAAGGGTGGTGAAAAATAGTAGGCCTACGGTAGTCGATTTTAATTTGCTAAACAATATCCCCTGCAGAAGTCCACATAAATGCAATTTTTAAATGAATGAATTCATTCATTCATTCATTCATATCCCCTGCAGAAGTCCACTTAAATGCAATTTTGAAATTAATATTAATAGTTACTAGAGGTCGTCCAGTGGTCGAAACTTGACCAAAAATATGTAGGACTACAGTTGGATTTTTTTAGCTAGAAGCGATTGAGGTATGTTGGAATATCTTTGAGGATGAACATTTTAGCTGTAGTGTAGTGAGTGAGTGAGTGTGATCATGTGCTAATACATCTCATACATTTTGAGGTCAAGTCAAAACAAACAGATGTTGTCAATTAGGGGGCGTGTTGTTTTCTGTAATAATTTTGATAACTAGGCCTATTGTATGACGTTTTCCTGTTTGCTACCTGGCAAAACTTATCAGATGGCAAAAGTGAATTATTAGCAATACAATTTAGCTGTTACTTAAAATATTTCCAAACGAAACTTAAATCATTATGTCCCAACAGTTTATCATGCGTATCCCAGTCATGGCAACTACATTATTCTATTAGTGGTATAATGATCGACATTAAGTTGGCAAGAAGATTCAATATTTTAATAATTGATCATGTGAAAATAATTATTTTCATATCAACCATCACTAAATTTGTTGACAACAATTAAAGAACAATTTATTAGTTAGTTGATTTGGAATTAGGAATCACGTCTTCATTTCACAGTAAATATTCTCTAATGACTAAGCGATTTTATTAAAGTAGAGTAAGTATATTTAACTACTAGTTGTACCCGCGGGCTTTGCCCCGTTTAACTTAAATAAGTAAGCTTGTTCCCATGGCTCAATCACGTTCTGGTTGAAGTTCGTTCGCTACGCTCACTCACCTTTAGGTTGGAGGTCGTTTGCTGCGCTCACTTGCCTTCAGGTTAGCTCGTTCGCTAACTCGCCTCCAGGTTGAAGTTTGTTCGCTACGCTCACTCACCTTTAGGTTGGAGCTCGTTCGCTACGCTCACTTGCCTTCGGGTTAGCTCGTTCACTACGCTAAGTCGCCTCCAGGTTGAAGTTCGTTCGCTATGCTCACTCACCTTTGGTTGCAAATTAGCTGTTGTCATAAATTAAAAAAAATAATAGTGCTGCACCCTGTTGGTAATCCTTGTAACTTTAATGCTATTGAACATCATAGAACAGAACCAACTTGTTTAATTGAAACAGCTGTTAAGATTCATTATTTTCTTTTAAATATGAAAAAACATAACGTTAACATGGGAAACTCCAGAGCCACTGGGGCGGAGCCGGAAAGC
>NW_026542599.1:37462042-37502882 GCF_028750875.1 Macrosteles quadrilineatus | reverse complement strand
ATTAGTTTAACAAGTACTTAGGTTTGCTGCATCAGGGAGGTAAAACTGTTTTTTTATGTTAATATTTAGTAAGAAATAAAAACATTTTTCAAATTTGATCAAAATATGTTCATAAACAAGCAAACTACAACAGTTTACTTATTCTCCATAAGAATAACATGGGAATTTTAAATTTACAATTTTTTGGAATTTTCTCCGTAACCATTAGGCGCATAATAACGCTTCAATATACAAAATTATTTGTTTTTTTAAGCTCTACAAAATGGTTTGGAAAGAAATTGCTAAATTTTATGTTTTTTGGGTCAAAAATGCGAAAAACCTAATAATAATAATAGCTTATTAGGTAATAGCTTATTCCCTATATGGGAAATTCGCTAAAAAAAAGTAATCAGAGGTTAGTTATGTTTCTTAGACATACTCATTAAATTCGCAGAAGGTATATATTTAATTGGGAATCAATTACCCCTAGACAAATGTAACTACTGTTGTCACTTTATTTATGTAGACTATATTATGGTCCAGTTAATGACTTTCTTTAACGATACGTGTTAATTAGGTTGGTTGTACATTTTTTTTTAGTTTTGTGTTTTTTATGCTAATAATTAATGAGTGACATTAAATATTATTCAATCAACAGAGTTTATATTTCCAGCAGAGGTTTTGAGGATTTGTCTATAACAAATAATTAAATTATTATTGTTACCTTACAATATCCGTTTGGTGTTGGTAGATAGACAACTACATGTTTCGTGGCGACTGCCACATCCTCAGGTTATCCTCTTCTCAGATTCGTCATCAATTTAAAAACATAAAACACTGAACACACGTAGAAAAACACATTACATTTATTTCTGTACAGTCACGGTGCGTGCACGCGTTTGGTCGGGCCGGCGGCGACTGGCATTGCAGTGTCCAGTTCAAGGTCACGTGACGTGTCGATCAGCTGATTCCTGGTTCACTCTAATTATTGTATCAAACAATGCGTTGGCCTGGGTATTTAATTTATCATTTAAAAGGTTGTTGCTGACGGATTTTGCTGCTTTGTAAATTTCGAAATTTTCTAATGCTGTTATTCTGTTTCTGTTGTTGCATCTATGGAGAATTTGTAGGTTTTCATCTATTGTAGAATAATTATGGTTGGTGTTAATTAAATGTTCAGCATAATTTGAAGTTTGAGTTACTTTGTTTTTAGGCAGGTGTTCATTGAACCGTGTTTTGAAAGACCTCCTAGTCTGTCCAATGTAAAATTTTGGGCAGTCGTTGCAGGCTATTTTATACACCCCGCATGTTTCGTATTTATTTTTTATTTGTGGCTTTTTGTTCAAAATGCTTTCTAGTTTGTTTGTGGTCTTGTAAGAAATTTTGTAGTTTCTTTTCTTCAAAATGTTTGAAAATTTGTGGCATAATTGGTTGTCGTAACTGAGAGTAACATACCGTTTTTCCCTATTTGCATTTGGGCGTACATTTTTCTTTCTATGCAGTATTTTTTCGAGCAGTGTGGGGTCGTAGCCATTGTCGGCTGCTATGTATTTAATAATCTCTAATTCTTTGTTGTAATCGTCTTCATTCATTGGGACGGTTTTCAATCTATGTATAAATGAGTTGAAAGCTGCCATTTTGTGTGAGGTTGGATGGTGTGAAGATGCATGGCTGACGCATGACATGAAGAGAAATGGCAGCTTTCAACTCATTTATACATAGATTGAAAACCGTCCCAATGAATGAAGACGATTACAACAAAGAATTAGAGATTATTAAATACATAGCAGCCGACAATGGCTACGACCCCACACTGCTCGAAAAAATACTGCATAGAAAGAAAAATGTACGCCCAAATGCAAATAGGGAAAAACGGTATGTTACTCTCAGTTACGACAACCAATTATGCCACAAATTTTCAAACATTTTGAAGAAAAGAAACTACAAAATTTCTTACAAGACCACAAACAAACTAGAAAGCATTTTGAACAAAAAGCCACAAATAAAAAATAAATACGAAACATGCGGGGTGTATAAAATAGCCTGCAACGACTGCCCAAAATTTTACATTGGACAGACTAGGAGGTCTTTCAAAACACGGTTCAATGAACACCTGCCTAAAAACAAAGTAACTCAAACTTCAAATTATGCTGAACATTTAATTAACACCAACCATAATTATTCTACAATAGATGAAAACCTACAAATTCTCCATAGATGCAACAACAGAAACAGAATAACAGCATTAGAAAATTTCGAAATTTACAAAGCAGCAAAATCCGTCAGCAACAACCTTTTAAATGATAAATTAAATACCCAGGCCAACGCATTGTTTGATACAATAATTAGAGTGAACCAGGAATCAGCTGATCGACACGTCACGTGACCTTGAACTGGACACTGCAATGCCAGTCGCCGCCGGCCCGACCAAACGCGTGCACGCACCGTGACTGTACAGAAATAAATGTAATGTGTTTTTCTACGTGTGTTCAGTGTTTTATGTTTTTAAATTGATGACGAATCTGAGAAGAGGATAACCTGAGGATGTGGCAGTCGCCACGAAACATGTAGTTGTCTATCTACCAACACCAAACGGATATTGTAAGGTAACAATAATAATTTAATTAATATAAAGCAATATCCAGAAGTAGGACAATGAATTCTATAACAAATAGTTTGTTCAGTTATGTTCTGGCTTGGATGTTTATGGAAACATGAATATGAACTATTCAATAACATAGAAAAACTCAATCTGTTCCACTGAATCTGTAAAGTAACAGACATTAAGTGAACGAATACTGCAAATTCCATTATATCCAAAGAAAAAATAAAACTACATGAAAACATATTTACTCAACAGTTAGTTTCTTGAGTTAGCTTTTAAGTTTTAATTAGCATTATCTTTTTGGAGTTAGCTTTAATGCAATAACCAAAAAAATATAGACTAAAGGTTATGGAGTAGTTTACAGTTTTTCTTCTACAGGGAATAATTTAAATAGCATCATAAAACATCAAAAGCAAAACAGATACTACATTTAGGATTAATTCCAAAAGGTAGCTCATTGGATTAAACAACTAAATGATACTTAGACCTATCAACGAACACTTGGCTACATATAATATATAGGTATATTGCATAAAAAGTGTGTAATGGAATTAGATGATGATTTTTGATGGCTTTTGAAGGCTATGATCGATTAAGGAGAGCTGGGTCCAATTTAATAAAGGGACTGACCTTTCTGATGACCGAGAAATTACAATATCTACTCAACTTATTTTATTATATTGTAGTAATACTGACTTATCTTGCAATATTTCATTATCAAATGATGAAGAATCAGTATTAACCTTATAATAAGTATATTTATTTCCTCATAACAAACTATTTTTTGTTCATTTTTTTATTATGTTATCTACATCATATCGTAAACTATAATCATACTATAAGCTTAAGACACATTTTTTTATAATATCAAGCTGCATATCCATTCTTGATTTCTTCCTTCCAAAATGTGTTTAATAGTCCTTGGAGGCTAGCGGCCATCTTGGATAGTTTCAAACAGCTGCTGAAGAGTTAATTATCATCCAAAAATAGTTTTTCAAACACCAAAGTGATTATAATGTAAATGTCTAGTATACTGTAAGATTAGAAATGTTATTTGTTGCTTTGAATGTATTTCCAAGTGAGTCTATGGAAGCCAACGGCCATCTTAGGCTTGCCTGCCTTAAGAGGAATGTTAATTTTGTTATTTTCAAACAGCCGGTGCAGACTTATTTACCACCTCAAATTATTTTTTCAAATACCATAGTAATTGTAATTTAAATATCTAGTATACTGTGCGATTATAAATTTGCTTTGTAGGTTTTTAATTGTTTAATGTGTTAGAATGTCTAGGCTCCAAGGACTGGTAACTTTAAACCAATAAAAAGCAGATACTTATGTAGTTGTTACCGTCCGATCAAGCAATTTTTTAATTTTTGTTTTGTGTACGTTTCGTGTTATAATTCCTGTGTTCCGTGTTTAAAACTACTGACAAACTCCACCATAAAATCAGCTGGATTGCGCTCTCAGTGGCGTAGCGGGCGCTGTTTTCGGTCTAGCTTCCCCCACTTTCTACTGGCAGAGGCTGCCGCAGCCAATACACTCACCATTATAAAACACACCTTTTTAGTCGCAAGTCGTTGATCAGACCTGGTGGGTTGCTCAATTCGCAGCCCGAAACACCTGAAGTCGTTAAATCTACGTTCGTTACGATCGTTTTGCCAGTAACCAGGTAATTTAAACCTTTATTAATAGAAAAAGGTTCTATTTAATCAACAAATGAACACATCCTCATGATATAAAACTTTATTGTGGCTAACATGTAAATGCAGAGTGTTTTACATATTAGCAACCATTTATAAGGTACAGTAACTTGGTTACAAAGGGCAACTCAGTAAATTAAAGAGGTTTCCTCTTTGACATTTCTTTTGCAGGTAGGACTTTCATTTGGATTAAATACTGTCATCTCCTTTCCTAAACTTTAAAATTCTTGTAGTTGAAAAAGAATACTTTTTGGCATTAAAGTTTCCCTATCAAACGAACCCGACTTCAAAAAGATCAAATAATGAACATCTAAAAAAAATTCAATTATTTTTCTAGTTGTACAGGCTAGGCAAAAGAAGGCCAAGAGGTCAGGGTTCGCATTATTTTGCGCTAACAAATTGTATCGAAGAGTTTAAGAAATAATTGTATTCTAGGCTAGTTGTTTGTTTTAATTGACCCATTAAACCTAATCATAAGATTTTGTACATACTTCACTCTGTATAGTAAGATAAACAAACGTAAATAATACGGATACCGTTAAAAACATTATGCAAGGATTGAAGTTACAAATAGTTAGTATGTTAGTCAAAATACTATCCAACCACAGCACAGCTGAATTCTTAGTTGAATGGAAGGTTCCAATGTTTATTTATGCTAATAGAATCCAAAGTGACATTATCTCAATCCAATTATTATAGTAAAAGTTGTATAAACATAGTTTGTACATGTCCGTGAAATGCTCCTCAACCACACACATTATAAAAGACTCCATGAACAAAACTATAATGTTTACACTTGACTAAACAAGTATAAGTGGTGTACAAGTATAAACTGTAAACTGCATTAATTACTTTGGATCACTTCAGTGTAAATATTGTACATTCACACACAACATAATTATGTTTATTATCTGCTCATTTAAATTGATTTGCACCAATCGCTCTAAATACATTCCTAAGATTAGTAATGAGTTTAAAAATATATTGAACTTAATCAAAGCTGCAAAATGTCTAGTTCTAAGCCTATTGTTGTGAATATTGGGAAAATAGTAAACGATCACAAAAAAAAAAATAGCTTCCTTTTAGTAATTTATTTTTTTTTTATATGACAACAGCTAGATTTTGCTTGTTTTTGAGAGAAGTGACTGACTATGCTAAACCTAAACATTTATTTGTCAACTAATGTTTGTGGGTGTAGATAGACTGATATAAATTATTTTGATGTATAACTCTGACTTTTCCATCAGCTAATTGTGGTCTACGAATCCACTGATATTTAATTATCTCATCAGTGCTCAACCTCCAAAGACTGTAGCAAACTGATGTATGAGTAGGTAGCACAAAGTATCTGAAAAAGAGAGTTAAAGTTAACTCAAACGGATAGTAAACACTTAAATTGTCCTGGTAAAAGATTTTGATATTAATCGGTGTAAATTATTTTAGGTTTGATAGAAAAGTTTTAAGTTTTAAAGCTTTTGAAGAAAACAAATACATTTTTTCTGGAGGTTGTAGAGCCAGCAACCAGTAGTAAATAATTCAGGTAATTGATATCATAAATTGAAAACAAACATGCATCCTGATATTAATATATACATATACATACTAATAATATATAGATATACAGGTTGCACAGAAATTGTTATCAATTTAACACCTTAACGTAATAGCAGCCCTATAACAAAATTAAACCATTATTTTTTATGAGTGCTCACCAGAGAGAAGTCGCGTCTCGGCAACTGGAGATGAGATATTATATTCACCGATTATATCCTACGGGTTGTGCCGATAGTGCTTGCCGAACCTGATGTAGCTCAAACTGAGACGTCAGTTTAATCTTTCATTTAGCTGATTGTCTCGGATTACGACGAGTTTATGCTATCTGATAAGCAAATATGACTTGCTGCAAGACTAAGGAACCCCGTAGACAGATGTCGGAATTTGAAGGCCTAAAAGGAAGCAAAGAAGTCTCTTTGCTGAAAAATCAACCGTAGCAAATTCAGCTTCTGTGGAAATTATGTGACGATGTCGAATCCGATCCGTGATGCCTCAGTTACGAGCTCGGTAAACCGCTGTCCACCTTTTGTCATGAAAGAGGGCTGCTTGTCGAGAAGAGTCTAGTCTCTGTTTCCTGCTCATCCACTGTGGCATTGTTGGAGGTAAAAAGATGGATAACGTCCATCTCTTAAGTCTGAAGAAGTGCGAGACGGCCGTATTATCCCTGAAGAACCAGACTTGTGTACCTAGTGTTTAGTGGGGTACGCGGTGAGGCTATTAGAGGTTCTATCTATCGATTCCCTGATCCCCCGATTCCCTGTATGCATACATGAAAAAGTCGTCAAGAAATTGAACTCAATTCAGCCGCGATCGCTGCAGCCACGTCCACTCTCAGTAAGGTTTCAGATAGTTGACGCTATTGAGAAGACAAATGAACCGTGATGAGGGCTGGGTATTTTAGTCACTACTTTCGTCGGGTTATGCTGCTCGTAACGCACAATGTGCGAAACGTATTTAATTCCTTGAGGAATTATAGAGGACCTCCGATTCCGCCTCATAATTTGACGCTACGGAAGACAGCGAGTATCACAACACCAGCCACTAAAGGCTGCATACTCTGGCCGGACCTTTGGAACGTTGCCTACGACATCAACGCAAAGATAGCAGACCACGGTCTCTTAGTTGCTCTAAGCGAAACAAACATTGTGATTCTGGCCAAGCTTTTGTGGGTAAACAACATTGAAATCCAAAACGTCCGTGTCGCCGATTAACATGGTACTTGGTGGCACGAACGGTTAGTAGAAGCTAGGTGGGTCGAATTTTCCTTGCAGAAGAAGAGTCCGCAGGGTGGGTTATTTCCTTGACCGGGTTGAAGGGAATTTTAAAAGTCCTCGGTCAGGTTGCAGAAGGCTGTTAATGTATTAGGTCCAGTCTCCTGCACGGTGTGGAGATGTACTTTAATACTTTTACCTGGAATGGTGACCATACAAAGGTAGGTCTTTTAATCCAAGTATATTTTATGAGATATGTAAGGAGATGAACTAAATAAGAAGGTAGACAGGACGCAGCTCACCCGAGTGCAGCGTCAGGCAGGACTAAGTGTATCATCCACCTTACGAATGGTGTCTAAACCTGCCGCCCTTGTGTTGGCTGGGATATTCTCTGTCAATCGTCACTCGTTTGGTGTCATACAGAAAGACAATTTCTTAACAGTGAGAGAATGGCCAGGCAAGAACTGTGGGGCTTCTCTGTGTAGTCAAAGATATATTTATTTACTTACATTGCCTTGTGTCTCCATGTTAAGTGTGTAGATACCAGCAGTGGTTAGTCTGAGAGGTTTAGACGCCATGATCTGCATGATGAGCAGTCCTCTCCTCAAACTGTAGGGCTTGTCTGTCCATTCACAATCGTACAAAGCCTGTCGAAGTATTTCTAACTGTGAACCAATAAATAGTATCTTAAAACAATGAAAATGTGTTTTCAGCACACTAATATGTTTTTAGTCACATAACGTTACATACGTTAATTGGTGGCTGAAAATTACGTTTTGCTGGCCCTGCCAACTGTCATCGTCATTTGGGGACCAAGCAGGTTTTTACATCCCGAGGGCTGCAAAATCAGCTGTCCGCTTAATTTCTTAAAACATGAATGCATATTAAATACACAGTCAGTATTATAGTATTGCAATAGATTTTTTTGTCACCGCTGCCTAGAAATTATTTATTATTTTTTTTGTTGATTCCTCAAATTATTTCTTCATATGACCTTAAAGTTGTAGTTGTGTTGACTATCAGTTTGCATCATTATTGTGGTAAATAGTGGTAATATGGGGGATAGTTTGGTGAAAAATGGCGTTCGTACCACGGACCGAAATGGTTTTGCATCTCTCGACTGTTTTTAAGTTCTCGACTTCGTCTCGAGCCGGCAAACACTCATTTTCGGTCCTAGGTACGAAATATACTATTTCGTTCCCGTTAACATTGTGTTATTATCGGCCTGACAGTGCGGCGAATCGCGGCGCTGTGCTTCCCGCAAAGACTGGGATTCGCTGAGACGAAAAGTAATTAAGAAATGCAGTGAACAGTCGTTCAGCACCCTTACCCAGAACACTAAAAATCGACAAGTAACAGCTGTTTAGCATGGCCAAGACCACAACGATAAAACATTTTAAATTATTGAGAGATAAAAGTGCCATAACTTTGTAATTTTTCAACCGACTTTGTTAAATAAGTGTCTTTTAATTTGTTTTTAAATTTAGTAACTTTTATTTTTTGTGTTTTTTTTATATAATTCTTCGTTTTTGAGATATTAAGGATTTGATGTTTTATATACCCACCATTTTTAAATGGTAATAAAATACAAAAATAATTTCTTTTTAAGATCATTGTAACGTAGTTGTTCATGTATTTACAGAATTTAAAGATTCTAAGTAAAGCGTTAAGAAGCTATGGGGATACTTTTTTTTAAACACATACGAACAGCGGAAAATAGACATGGTCTTTGCAATATAGGCGGGGACACACACCCTTCCGATCCTACTACGATCCGATTTGCGGGGTTCCAGAGGGATCGGTGCGGGATCGGAGGGGAAGAGCACACATGTCATACACGCTTCCGACTCATGTCCGATTTCCTCCACCAGGTCGATCAACACTCGCCAGTCTGATTGTAAACTACGTGCAGAAGGTGATAAACATGTTCAAAAACTTTGGACTTCGGGATTCAGCCATTATGGTGGTTTGTCTAGATGAAGAGAAAGAAAGTCTGTCATCTCAGGAGGGCAGTGGAAAACGGAGAATTTGGGTCCATTTTACATGAAAGGAAAGTTAGGTGGTTTACTTAAGTGCTATCTAATATACACTTTGGTTTTTCTCTTTCGAGTTTGTTTGGCTCTTTTACCCGTCCGATTTTCATGATCGAGGTTTCAAATTGAATGTATGCACGCACATATTTCACATCAAACATCGTCATATATTTATCTTGAACCATTATTCTTAAACCTTAAGAATAAAGGTTATTTTTAAGAAACAACCCGTCCTGCATTCGACAAACGAATAGACTGCAGTGTCTGTGCGTGATCGGAGTCAAAATCGGAGTAGGATCGGAGTATGACGTGACGCGTGTCGGAGAGGTGTAAACACCGGCGTTTAAAGCTAACCATTCCTCTCTCCGACAGTCGTACCACAGTAGGATCGGAGTCGGATCGGAAATGAGTATGACAAGTGTGTCCCCGCCTCAGTTTTTTGTCTCTATGCAAGAAGCAATCCCTCAAATGCGGTACAGGTTGTTACAGTAAATATACAATTTGCATAAGAATCACTTAGTTTAGTTGATTACAAGTAAAACTTACCTCATTGAGCAACAGCTGCCCAAAATAGTTTAAAAACCCGATAATAGTAAGCACTTCCACAATCTCGATAATTCGGTTGATAAATTCCAGGTTCATCCAATTCTCACTCTGAAATGTAATTTATAGCTTTAAATACTTTTAAATGTCTCAGCTAACTACTATATATTGATGTACACATTAGCATCAGATTATCTTTGCAGGTACTTTTCAAGGCCTAATTTATTCCACCATAATACCACATCGTATTGTTTTAAGATTTCGTTTTTCTAGGTACTGAAATATCGGATACATAGGACCTTTTCTCTGAAATGTCATCGGACACGGTTAAAACCAACTAATACACAATTGGCAAATCCTTTTGCTGCCCATAGAGAACAGCATTTATGGCTTTTTGGATCCCTTATCAATAAACCATCACTGATCTTAAGTCTGAATTTAACTCAAGATGTAATTTTAGTTTTTAATGTTTCTTTTGATCCCTTTACATGATACAGTATCCCCAAATAATATGAACATGAATAAAGTAGACTGTTTAAAGTAATAAATCATACTTACAGAACTGATCAAAGCAACTGATATTGCCACTGCCAATATGGTAACTTGAGTTACAATAGCAGAAAAGTAGCGAAACGTTTTGTCTGCAAGTTTCACATTTCTAAAAAAGAAAAGGTGATTGTTTAGTATTTACAAACAAGAAAACAAGTTGTGTAGCAAGAATTTTTGAAATTGTTATTTCGTTATGTTCTACCCACTATTTCAATTGTGCAAAAATCAATCTTGGTCAAAATCCGTTACGTGCCCACAACTCTATTTTTTCCAATTACACTTCTATAACTTAAAGTTGACGAAGTCAACAGTGATTGGTAACCAAGAGGAATTGATTCCAATATAATAAACAGACTGCTCTGTCATTGAAAAACTAAGTTTTGTACACTTTAATGTTCATATTAACAAGTTTTGAAGTTGTGGGCACGTAACGGATTTTGACGAAATCTTGAGGTAGGCCTAACATAAATTGATAAGTTGGTTCATTATAACCTAAACTTTCACCTTTTCTAACCTAACTTCAAAGGACTTAATACAGTCACAAGTCCGACGCACCTTCCCCACATGACTAAATAAGAAACGATTAGTCTAAAATGAACCGGTCAGAACGGATCATTCAGAACGAATCGTTGCAAATGAATCGACTCAATTGCTCATACAATCGATTATAAACAGCTGTAGCTATCCACAGTCCACATGCGAAATCATCCAAACCACCATATATTATCATCCATACCGCTCAACGGACGTTAAGTTCATAATTTTTAACTTCGTTGTACGGCCACTTAGAAGTCTTTCCGACGAAAACTGATTGTATTTTTGGATTTAGCATGCAAACAATGTTAATAAGTGGACATATATACAAATTACATGTTTTACCGTCGCAAGTACTGAATACTAAATATTTGCCAAAGACGATTATTTGTAATCAACACTTTTGTGGATAAATTACTCTTACTTTTGGGAATAACCCTACGGCATCGTTTGCACTTTAGATAATACTCACTCTATTATTTTGACATGTTGTTCAACTAGAATCATCAAATAAGCTCTAACTTGATTCTCAGCAGTCATTTGTCTTGAATTCATGTCAACATATGAATAATTAGCACAAAATGGCCTCGAAGTATCACATAAAGTATCTTTTAGACGTTTTTCAAAATCTAGTTTTTCAATAAAATTCAAGGAACGCCTTGTAGTGTAGGATTTAAGTACCGGTATATCACAACACTGATCTGGTTCAGCTATATCAGCACATAACAGTCTGATTTTACATTTTATATTATAAACGGTACAATTCATAAGCATATTTAAAAATAAGCAACCTGTAGCACCAATTGTTATAATCATGAGATTTAGACATAAATAATATTTGTAGTGGTCCATATGTGCGATCCAAACCCATCCGAATGCGAGGTGAGCACAATGTTTGTTTCCTTTATCATAAGTGAAGGTAAAATAGAAATAGAAGAAAGATATGATGTTCCATACCAAAAGCCCGAGAATGGAATACTTTGGAAACAAATTGAGGTACCGGTCAAGCTCTTCTTTGTAGTCTTTGACTATTTTTGAACGAACTGTGTTCACTTTACAATCGTTGTAGTTATCAGTCAAAGCTTCAAATGTTTTCTCAGATGCAGACTTGTTTATGAAGATAAACAGAAATGTCGAAAGGATCGTGAACATTACCACTAAATCACGTAAATAAGAGATATTTGCCAACTTATTTTCTCTGTCATTTGCCAGGCCATCATCGTACATACAGGCCATCGTGGAGTATAAAAAGAACATTATTGTGAGAGTCAAAGGGATGACGACGATTGGCAAATTTGAACTCTGAATGACGAACTTGAATATTCTTAAGATTATTCCTGTACTGTTTGTAGAAGATGTTTGGTCCATTTTGGCTTCTGAAACAAAAATGTGTATACTGTTAAACTAACATTTTGTTCATACCTTAGTACACAATTTTTTCCTAAAATATATTTTACTGGGCTTTTTGCAAACAATAATTTACATTTTTATTATGTGTGTCTACATTCAAAGTATGACCTCGTCGTTAAATTGGTGAAATATTAGCTCAATAAGACCTCGATAAAGAGTTAACAAAAACTAAAAACACGTTTTATTTTAATTAAGGTCCAAAAGGTAATAAAGACTTATGTTGTGAGTGTTAATGTAAACTTCCTAAAATTTGACTAAAGGTAAGAAAAAAACACCTACCCACCGCACTTACTTACGCCAACATATACAATCTACTCACACCTTCCTATACTACCTAACTACACCTAACTATACAACCTACTTACAGCTAACTATACAACCTTCTTACAGCTGCCAATACAACCTACATACACCTACCTATACAACCTAATTACAGATAACCATACAACCAGCTTACACCTACCTATGCAACCTACTTACACCTTCCTATACTACCTACTAACACTTAACTATACAACATACTCACATTAACCTATACATCCTACCTACACCTACCTATGCAACCTACTTACACCTTCCTATACTACCTACTAACACCTAACTATACAACATATTTGCACTAACCTATACAACCTACCTACACCTACCTATACAGCCAACTTACACCTTCCTATACTACCTACAACAAACACCTAACTATACAACATACTTACACTTACCTATACAACCTACTTACACCTTATTATACAACCTACTTACACCTAACTATTCAACCTATTAACACTTACCTATACAACCTACTTTTGCCTAACCATACAAACTACTTACACTTACCTAAACAACCTACCTACACCTTCCTATACTACCTATTCACACTTACCTATACAACCTACCTACACCTTCCTATACTACCAAACTACACCTTCCTATACAACCTATTCACACTTACCTATACAACCTACCTACACCTTCCTATATAACCTACCAACACCTTCCTATACTACCTATTCACACTTTCCTATACAACCTACTTACACCTTCCTATACTACCAACCTACGCCTTTCTATACAACCTATTCACAATTACCTATACAACCTACCTACACCTTCCTATACTACCAAACTACACCTTCCTATACAACCTATTCACACTTACCTATACAACCTACCTACACCTTCCTATACTACCAAACTACACCTTCCTATACAACCTATTCACACTTACCTATACAACCTACCTACACCTTCCTATACTACCTATTCACACTTTCCTATACAACCTACTTACACCTTCCTATACTACCAACCTACACCTTCCTATACTACCTATTCACACTTACCTATACAACCTACCTACACCTTCCTATACTACCAAACTACACCTTCCTATACAACCTATTCACACTTACCTATACAACCTACCTACACCTTCCTATATAACCTACCAACACCTTCCTATACTACCTATTCACACTTACCTATACAACCTACCTACACCTTCCTATATAACCTACCAACACCTTCCTAGTTCCTATACAACCTATTCACACTTACCTATACAACCTACCTACACCTTCCAATAAAACCTATTCACATACCCATACAATTGACGAACACAACAACTTACTCATCCGTACAACTTACTTATACAACTAACCCTGTTCCTCTGAGGCAGTAAACAAGTTATGAATTGTTAAAGTAAAGACCACTTTTATAACTCTCAACAAATAAAACTTTACCCTTCGTGTATGACAGCGTGTCTAGGGCAAACAGTGAAACGTTGATCTCTTGCCAATGTCATGTAATGAATAGTTATTAATAGTCATTAGTTACAGTTTAGTTTATTTACCGGCAGAATAGAGGTCATGAAGTTTTCCCAATAACCGTACATATTGAAACATTACAAACTGCAACTGGATCGCACCTGCTATCTTACTTACAAAACCACAGGTCTGCCAACTAGGTGCCAAGTTAGGTTGTATAGTCTCTCCTTATAAAAGAACCACTAGTTTTCCCATCAATACAAAACACTTATACCACGTAACTATTAACTTTACTTAACTCCTGTTCCAGACACACCACTGGCTATCCACCAACTGTTACACCACTTTGTCGTTTTGTGGCTGTTTAAGTTCAGTTTTTACAATCTAATAGTATATACTAAACCATAGCAAAACTAGGCGTTTATTTTCTTCAAAATTGGAATTATTCTCATTAATCTCCTGTCTGAATATAACACATTTTTCCTTTCGATTGAACCACCACCACACAGCTATTAGTACAGTTAACATGTGTAATGAATGAGACCATAAATTCGCACTACGTTTCTGTGAATCCCGCTACATTAAAATGATTGAAAACGTGATACACAGACAATCTAACGATTACCAATCCTAGTGATCTGATTACTAATTAAATGGGTGTGAAGATAATCAGTGATAGTTTAGTTATGTGTTTACAATTGGAATGATTCCATTGCCAGTAGAATAAATTAAATTGATTATTTGAGACAGTATTACTTGTCAAGTTTACACCAAATTGATTATTTCCACTTGAATTCTGCAAGAAATATTATGTTATAGTAATAGTTTTGTCAAGTAGTATTAACTAGGTTGGTTATAGCAAAATTTAATTGCAGAGTCAGTTTCGAATTTATAACCTAACTATTATTCCAGGGTGGCCAATTGAATGTAATTATGATGTGAATTTAGATCCACTTTCTTTAGCTTGCGGATCAGAGCCAAGAGGGTCGCCAAGTTGACCAGTGAACGAGGGGAGTCAATTAATAATGACTCGGCGAATTATGGTTCAGCAATTTATTACTTTTCTTAAACCAAATATTACCCATTACACATATGCTAGAAGTAACCGTTATTAGTACCCAATAATATTGACTGGTACATTACTCAATACAGCAGGGGTTGGCTGGCCCATGTTTAGCCTAGATTTAGCTGTACAATTTGACTCCCGTCTGCAAAACCATTACACAAGCTTAAATTAAAATAAATTAATATTACAAGAGACCTGTTGGAAGAAGTATAAAAGGTATAAAACATTGATTTGGATTACTTATAAAGTGTTCAGTACAAAAAAATCATTCATTGAGTTGAGTTACTATAAATTGAATAAAAAATTTCATTCGTCCAGAACCTAATATTAAATTTATATAATTCTCATTTTTAAATTTATATAGCTTTCAAAACACTTCTGATGTTTTACTATTCAAGTTACAAGAAATTACAAACTCAAACAGGCTAACTGACCACACGTGGCGAACGAAATTTTACAGTAAGTAAAATGACTTGTACAAATTGGTTAATTATGTATCTCAATTAAATTATAGCACCTGAAAAAGCATTTAAACATGACTATAATAATCCTTAAACTAAATAATTGTAACACTTACATAATCACAGGAGCCATGCAACCTTGTAGCCAGCACCCCCACTAGTACAATGATTTACGATTTGAAACCCAACGGATAGATAAGTATTGCGGACCTCGGCCACCACAGGTGGCGCTAAGGGCGGGAAATTCAAATTAAATCAAAATAGGCTTTACAATTTCCTCAACAAACTAGGTACTAGCATACTATTTATACAACAAGATGTATAAAGTTTTGAAAAATATGTTAGGGTACCATACTCAGTATAACCATTGACTGTTTAAGGTATAACTAAACAACCTAGGGATCGGTGTTGTTGTGTATCAATTTAAACAACCTAAAGAAACATGTTCCATCTGTTTAATTGATTAGACTATTAGTAATAAAGAAATTCAAAATTACAGATTTTCAGGTAAGTGAAGTATTTATTTTAGAAGATATTAAATTGTTTATCGATATTTACGGCCTTTTACGAGTTACGGCTGGGTGTATGAATTTCATTGTTTGTTTCATGTAGGTTTAGACCCTCGATTCATATCAGCTTCTTTGCGAATCTCATTAAATCAAATCTTTGAGTATATGATGTACTGAAAATCTAAATACTACGTAATCATAGTATTTACCTGATTGTTCAATGATATATGATAAAAAAGTAATCAGAGGTTAGTTATGTTTCTTAGACATACTCATTAAATTCGCAGAAGGTATATATTTAATTGGGAATCAATTACCCCTAGACAAATGTAATTACTGTTGTCACTTGATTTATGTAGACAATATTATTCCCATCAATAGTAAACAATAATGCCACAAAAATACCAACTTTACTTATCTCCTGTTCCAGTATCCACCAACTGTAACACCACTTTGCCGTTTTGTGGCTGTTAAAATTCAGTTTTTACATTCTAGTAGTATATCCTAACCCATAGCAAAACTAGGCGTATTTTTTTCTTCAAAATTGGAATTATTCTCTTTAATCTCCTGCCTGAATATAACACATTTTTCTTTCGATTGAACCACCACCACACAGATATTAGTACAGTTTACGTGTGTAATGAATGATACCATAAATTCGGACTACGTTTCTGTGAATCCCGCTGCATTAAAATGATTGAAAACGTGATACATCGACAATCTAACGATTACCAATCCTAGTGATCTGATAACTAACTGATTGGCAGTGAAGATAATCAGTGATGGTTTAATTATGTGTTTACAATTGGAATGATTCTATTGCCAGTAGCATAAATGAAAGTGATTGTTTAAGACAATACTACTTCTCAAATTTACACCCAATTGAATATTGCCACTTGAATTCTGCAAGAAATATTATGTTATGCCTAAATTTGGCAAACTAAAACCGGAATCTCGGGATGAAGCCCGCATTTTCGTGCATAGAATCGTCTAATTTAGCTGAAGAATCCAGAATTTTATGAACATTGCTTGAGTAGCTTAGTTTTATAAATAAATACCAAATATAATTTATAGCCAATCAAAGAAACTCAGAACACCCAGCCCTCAACCGTCGATGTCAAGGCAGCCAACTGAGATGGACATGCACTTGGATTTGGATTGTGACATTCCGGTTATTGCTCATGAGCCAACAGATTCCCAAGATGAAGAAGAAGTTTATTGTGTCCCAATCGTGAATAATAACCCTATGCTTCAAACTGATAAAACCTACTAACTTGGCCTACTAACCTAATAACCTAGTAACCTACTAACCTACTAACCTACTAACTTTAATATGTGTATATTTAATACGTCATAATACGTATTTAGTACCTTGAAACGTCGCAACAAAAGCCTTGCTGGAAAACGAGTGCGATCCAGTAAACTTCACTTTTTCTATTATGAATGCAACAATAAGGTGGATTGGCGTTATTTAAACATAAAAGTAACTGTCAATTTCGATGGGTTTCATCTAGTAATAAATATATATTTTAAATGGGCTTTTAACAAAATATGTATTTTTAAATTACTTTTACAAATGAACTAGCTGACCCATGGGCTTCACCCCGTTTGACTTTATAAGTATTAACATAGATAAAACATAGTCCCTTAGGGATAGTCCTAAGGTACTATGTTTCATCTATGGTATTAACTTCATTTATGTTATTACTTTCTTGCCTTCAAGAATTTCAAAAGACTCTTCTTGGTTTTACATCCCTTCAAGCTATTCACAAATTCCCCAATAATACAGAACCTTCTGTTATCGATCAAATTTCAATTAAATTAATTGAACCGTCACTAAACAGTTTCTACTGGATTTTATTTGACTTTGCAGTGGTTTCATATTATTTGAATCAACGCCGTTTACTCGGTTTCAATGGCTACATTATTTTATGGCGTAAGAGACAAATGGTATTATAGAAATAGAAATACTTTTTCATAAATAATTTATATTTGTTATTTAAAGTATTTATATAAAAAAAAAATTGCCAATACATTATTTTTATTCAACACAAACACGCTATTTTTTTTAAAATAAAGTCTGCAAATTGTAACTGATAAGTTAAATAAATATTGGGTATTTATATTTGTATTTGAGAAATATATAAGACAATGATTCTTTTAAATAACGTTTCTTTCCAAATGCTGTACGTTTAATTTACCAGAAAATAAAGACATATTATGATGGCGCGTAGACAAGTTGCTACACTCGCGCTCACTGCGCAAGCAACTTATAGAAAACTAGTGGAGATTTTAAACAAGCAAGTTATCGAGATTTTCTGTACGAATCACCAGAGCCAAAAAACGTTGTGTAACTGCTATCTTTTCTTCCTTGAGACACTACGGACTATTTCGTGCCAATTCTTCGGCAACAAGTTTACACTAGTTGCTATAAATTGGAGAGGATTAAATTTTGGTTTTACACATAACATCTTTCACTAGTTGCTCAAATTTATTAAGAGCAATATCTAGTTTAAACTTTTGGGTGTACAATTTTAATTGTCAACTTTGGTGTAAAGGCACCTTTAGTCACCCCTTTTTAGGAATGCGCCTAAAAAAGGCTAATTCTCAAACCAGTTTTCATATAAAGGTCGAAAGCTTACCATAAAATCAACCCATAGTGGTTGAGGCTGGGTGGTAGTAACGAAACAATGAATAGTTAGTTCCTGGTTACATTCAATGCAAATGTGATTTTTTGTTAAAATTGGCCATTTTAATTTCTACAAAATTGAAACAAATACATTGTTCAGGGGTTAATTCAACTGGTTAAAGTGCCTTAGCATTTTATCCGTCCTGCTGTTATCTGTATATTTTATTGTAATGGCTATAAAACAGAATCCTTAAAACTAATTATTCATCCAACGGATTATTAATTTAAAAAAAGGAAAATCTGTTGGTGCCATTGCAACAAATAAATATCGATCTTGAATTCTGGCAATACCATCTCACGATAATAAAAATAAAGTAAAATATTAAAAGACAGACATCTTATGAAGATTGACTAAATATTAATAAATATGACAAAATGCATTAAGAACACAGTCAATGTTCCATAAGGAAGATATTTTTGTATCATCAAATGAATACATTTCTAAGATGTCTTTATACTTTTAAGGTTTCATTTTATACCTTCAAAGTATACATTTTATATATCGATTGAAAATAATATCGACGTCAAAGATGGTAACTTCCTGGAAATAAAAACACAAAAACTGTTTACCATCTTTTCATACAATTCTATATGAATATGTGCTATCATGGTTATGAAGGTAAAGTGTAGATAACGTTTACCCTCTATAGTCAAGTCCACCTCGCTGTCAGCCCCAATGTTGGTACAACCCTTGACTTGTAACGTGAAGTCTTACACCGCACACTTTGCATGTTGAAATAACTTACAATAATATATGAAACAATGGGTCAGTTTAAGTTAAATTTGTAAGATGGAAACTGACCATTAAAAAAAATATTCATGCAAATTATTTAGAACACTAATAAACTTGTATTTTCTATGCCTCATTAAATATTTGTTTGGTAAAACCAACACTATTATACCTATGAATGTTGGTATACAGTTTCCCTGTACCTTACACAGGATTATGTCATATAATTGGATTATTAACCAAATTTATTAGGTAAAGCCAAACACAGTTTAATTTTGCTTTTCAAGTTCATGTGAAGAAGCAGAGCCGATAATCGAATTGATATTTTATGCAAATGATCTTTTCTTTAAAGGATGTGAGCTCAAGTCAAAATTAGAACTCATGATAAATTGAAACAATTCTAACTGGTAAGACCATTTTACAAGCCAAATTGAACGTGTCAAGCAGATTTAAGAAGTACGTTTCAGTTTTGTTATTACAGTAAACAATTAGTTACAGGAGTTTAAAAGTTATCTGATATTCTATTAATGATTTTAAGAACAATCTTAGTGTACTCTGCATCCTTTTACGTTAGCAAATACGGATAAAGCAATTAAATTTCTCTATTATTGTATAAGTTCATCTATAATTTGTCCAAATTGAGTAATATTTTGTGTGCATAAGTAAAATGACATTTTGTTTAACTTGATCAAATAATATACTTACAAATAAACTTATTGTTATAAAAAAAAACCCATCAAATCATATCATTTTTTTTTATAACCATAATTTCAAGCTCTAAAACACTATTACTTGTGATCGATTCAGACTTCACATTTGTCTAACAAAAACCATTATCAAATATTGTATTTTTGAATACCGTACGTCACAATGTTTTTAAAGAGAATATAAATCTCAATTTTTACATCGTTTTAACTAATTATTACTTTTAACTCAATGCAAATCAAGGTTGCTATAGTCCTCCACTTAACCTTGACCCTTTATGGTAAGTACATAGGTCGCTTTCCGTGGAAACTAATGGACAGTTTATTAGGGTCCACTCTACATATATGGAATGTTTTAAAATGCAAATATAACTTTTAGTTTTGCCTTTTCTCTTATCAAAAAGCGTTTGAGAAAATAAAACAAACTAGTTTTATTAAGTAGTTATTCTATCAATATTAATTATACAATTTATTTAATTTATTTATTTTATTAGATACAGTGAATATTTTGCCTTTATTCTGCAATATTTTTTATATATTGCCTACAAACATTTAGGAGTAGCTATATTCATCGAACAAAATAAGATCATGTAAGTGATTGTGAGAATATATGTTAACTTTATTTAGAATTTATATTTCAAATGTTGTATTCAGTGTTTTCTCCACACGATGATTAAATGTCGCTAGATATTTAGACAGGTGTAATACAGGATGTAGAGACATCAGAACGACATCATGTTTAAATCAGTGGCGCAAAAATTCACATCACGTGTGCGCCTTGATATCTCCCTCAGAAGCTGCGTGTTTAGAATATAAGTTCAAGGCGAAAATAAATAAGACTTCACAATCCAAACTCAAATCCCCCCCAACAAAAAAATCAACGGTTCGCTAGCCTACTTAAATTGACTAGATACTTTACTTTTGGGGTGATAATGCGGACCTTGAAGTATTTGTTCCTGAGTGAAAGAGTGATTATATGGACAAGATTGAACTATAAACAAGGGAAACGCCAATTTACAAAGTACAATATACAATGTAAAATAAGTCAAACAAATTTAAACATCGAACCAATTTTTTTCACTTTGCAGAGTTTTTGATTATTTAAAACTTTGCTTTAAACCTTTGTATGAGATGTAGCTTGAGTATATTCAAGTACGTGAATTCATTTTGTCGAGTTATTTGTTTTTATCTTTTAAAACTAATCCAACCAAATCGTTTTGTCCTTTTTCGTTGACCCGAAACAAATATGACAAAATTGACTAAAACTACCCCTACTTATAGATATATGGATGGGGTGTTTTAGCTTTGAAACAGATAAGTTTTATGATATACAATTATATTTTTCTATGACCAACACAGGCTTTAAAAGTAACTTGGCCTATACCTGATAGCTACAAAAATTCCTGAGTTTTTAAATCTGATTTTTTATTAGTGCTGTATCATATTGAATTCTTAAAAGAAACTAGATATTGGCGAAGTTTTGTTAAATAGCTGAGTACGGATCAACCGACACAAGTCTAGACACATATCAGTCGGCGTATCTTCATCATTTGATGTTGCAGGCTAATTAAACTCTTGTAATATTCAATACAAACGTACATACGTCAGTCGTGTGTCAATTATATACTTCACTTGACATTCCGACGGCTTTACATGTCTTGTTTAACTTTGTCTACAACAGCTCACTCTAATTAAGTATTAACATTTAAACAATTCAAGAACTGAGAGAAGGTAGCTGATATTACGGGAATGTGGTACACAACAAAACTTACTCATGTATTATTATGTATTCGGCTAAGTATTTTGAATTAAAACATTTAATTCGACCATTTTTAAATTTTATTTTTAAATTGCTATGATTGCATTGGTTTATTTTTTATTTAATATTGTGTTGTTGCCTAAAACGTAAAGATAAATAAATAAATACGAATCTTACAACCCTTATATTTTTACTTATCAATTTTGTCTGTAATTATTTTAGGATACTATACTAACTATGTGACATTATGATTACCTAAAATACAGAAAAAGAATTTAAAAATTTAATCGTACAGACATTACACGCCATACCCAGCTTATTAAGAAATATTTTAATGGTAACAATAATTAAAACAAAAAAGTACCGTTATAACGAATCTTATTTATTTTAAAATTTAAGAAATATTTTGTTGATGAGAATTTTAGTGAAAGTAGAGTTTGATAAACATAAATAAACTTGATGTTACGTTAGATTTTTAGACCGTTCGATTTATGTCTCTGTCAAAACGCAATATCAAGCTTATTGTTATATCTCAAATTATATTTGTATTAAAATTCGAATCAACAAAATACCTTAATTCTTATTTAAATAAGTTTGAAAACTTCCAGCTTAAATCATTAGCCCTATCACATCTGTTTTTGATTGAAGCTAGAAATGGATGTGAGTATTGGATTCAGTATATGATTGAATAAACCACTCCAAGCTGCAGAACGAATGAATCTCTCAACATTCACTCTGAATCAATCCGTATATTGCAGAGTGGCTCGTGAATATATCAACTTTATATGATTTATATGATGTATCAAACCCACCGTACTTGCTTCACCTGCTTTGAGCTAAATAACAAATTGGCATACCTTTGAATGTCAAATTTGATATTTTAACGTGTGAAATATCATAAACCGATAGGTAATATCCATATAGCTGAGTAAATACAGTACTCACATGTTATTCAGAAGGTCGCCCGTTTTACCATGAAAAAATTTGGTGACTTTGGTGGTTTGAGTCTGGACTCAGCCGTCCTCGAGTATTCATATTTAATAATTGGTTTTGGTAAAAAAAATTGTTTATCTTGATAAATCTAACCAAAGCACATCACTTCATTCTTCACTCGGGTGGGTTTAAAATGTCCAGTATCGTCTTGATCTTAATTGGTATTATGGTTATAATAATATATAAATAATTCATTCAAAACGAAATTTGAGTAAAAAATCATAAAGACTGGTATTGTTAATTTAATTTGTTTATATAATATTTTGTTTAGAAAACCACTTATAAAGATATCAACTTATAAAGCTATAGCGTAAATATAACAGAAAACGAAGCTGTTTATTTCTTCATATGCTTATGAAAGAAACCATTATAAAACAAAAGTCTCAAAGCATCATTCAGCCCACGAGTTTGCAGCCAAACTTTGTGCGGTAACTGCCGTTTGTCCAAGTTTGGATCCGGCTTTGTCTTCAGTTTTCGTGCTGTCTTTGCCTCGCTTAGCTGTGTTATAAATCTAAAAGGTTAAATTGTGAAAAGTTTGTTAAGTCTCTAAATCAAAAAATACAACGTAAATGTACATAAACAACGCATAAACCTAAGATAAGCCAAACTGTATTTTGTGCTAAGATTAGTAATGAGACTAGAGCTCGCCCCGTGGTCGAAAACTCGACCAAAAGTAGTATGTATTGTGCAAACTTCTCTATTTTTAACCCATGCTGTAAATAAAACATGTGATTGGAATTTCTTTAACTTGTTTTGATTTTCTGATTATATTTTGTGCTTATTTTGTTAGCCTATTTTAATTTATAAAGGGATTCTGCACATCTACATGAAAATATCTTTTATTTGGTACCAACCACGTGTAATTTGGTCCAGTAGTATAATCAGGCTATTTGTCATAAGTTTTGTAAAAAGTTTTTTGGTTTATAATATTAAATAGCTTCTTGATCAGCATTGTACGTGTTATTAAATTTACGGAAAGTAAATAAAAGAAACTTCTTATAACACTTAAAACATATATTTACGTCATTCGCCTATTGGGTCTGATGATGATTGGAGTGTCCAATCGAAATCGATCACCACTTACCATCTCTTTTGTATATTTACCGTCTTGTGAGTAACAGTATAAGCGTAAATATATGTTTTAAGTGTTATAAGACGTTTCTTTTATTTACTTTCCGTTTATAATATTGTCCCCTTATCGGTACTAGGTCAGTAGCTCTGGCTCGAAACTGTTACCGTAGACACACAGAATTAAATATAGACCGTAAGCCGTGCTGCGGTTATCATAGGTTCTGGCGCACACCGCTGGGAGCGCCATGAAGTTACTGCGTACGCGCTACGTAACTACACGGCGCTCCCAGCGGTGTGTGCCAGAACCTATGGTAACCGCAACACGGCTGACAGTCTAGCTGTAACCAAATCTTCTTGATCATTAGGCTTTTCATCTAATATCGTGGATCGGCATCACAATTCCACGCACATCGTTCATTCATATTTTAGTAGAAATACGCCCAGTTACTAACCTACATTAGTTGATAATATCATTACTAGCTGTAATATTTTATAAATACCCCCGCCGCAGCAAACCTGCAGACTAAGCGAATTTCCATTTGACTGATTGGATTTACACTGAAATGTCTACTTAAAAATATAACATTTATTCTTGATTTAAATAGAATTAGTTTAACAAGTACTTAGGTTTGCTGCATCAGGGAGGGTAAAACTGTTTTTTTTTTTTTTTTTTTTTTTTTGTAAAATGTGAATAGTTAGTAAGAAATAAAAACATTTTCCAAATTTGATCAAAATATGTTCACAAACAAGCAAACTACAACAGTGTACTTATTCTCCATAAGAATAACATGGGAATTTTAAATTTAAATTTTTTTTTAACTTTCTCCGTAACCATTAGGCGCATAGTAACGCTTCAATATACTAAATTATTTGTTTTTTAAGCTCTACAAAATGGTTTGGAAAGAAATTGCTAAATTTCATGTTTTTTGGGTCAACAATGGGAAAAACCTATTTTTACCCCATAAAACCCCCCCTAAACCCCCCCCTAAACCCCCGTTCCCATGGTCCGATCATGCTGGATGCGATCTCGTTCGAATAAACGTACTTTTACACGTTTGTACCAAATTTCATCAAAATCGGATCATTTTTGCTCGAGTTATCGTGCTGACGGACACACACACATATATATATATATATAAATATATATATAAATATATATATATATATATATATATATATATATATATATATATATATATATATATATATATATGAATTTGAACGGATGGTGTTTTTGGCCTCTAGGGACCTCAAATCGAAAAAAATTCCCTATATGGGAAATTCGCTAAAAGATGTAGGTGTACACAACAGCCTTGGAAACTGAATTCAAATTTGTCAAGTCGTTTCTAATGATCTGTTGTTGTTTCATTGAACTATTTAAAAATATGCCTGATTTATTGATTATTTTATTTGACGTACAATCCATTAATTCAATTTTGAGCACCCTACATTAAACATTAAGCCATAGATCATGCGTAATTATACTCCCTTAAAGATAAATCACTCTTAATCACAATCAAAGGCTTTTCCTGTTAAATATCTTAAATAGGGTTTTAATGTGTGTTCTTTATTTTCATCACCAACCTGTTTTCTAAGAACCAAGAATTATAAGACGCAATATTAACATAGTAAACTATAAGGTATATTTTTAAACTAGTGCTTATGTTATGGTAACACAACCAAAGAGTTAAATTCATGACCTAATAAGAATTATACTTTTGGTATCAAACGTCTGCAACAAATCCTAGTGTTCATTGTTGTGTTTTTAATATTAAATTAATAAACTATTTAACTAAAGACTTAACATCCGTTAACATCGCTTTACTGCATAAACACTGTTCCTATTGTTTTTGTTGGCTTTTTTACTAATTCTGATTTTTAGACACATTTTATTGTGTAATTTCTCTGTTAAAGAGTAATAAAGTGTTATTTAATCTTTGATTTAAGTTTAATTTGTCCAATTCCGTAAATTATTGTTATATTGATTTAATAAGATATGTATTTTTCATCTGTCCAAACTCCATACAACTCAGTTACATGTAAGTATTTTTATCTTCATAAAACTGCAGAAAAGAGTTCTGTTCAGCATCGATCTAATCGCCAAGGGGCTGGATAATAATGTCACAAACTGCAAACAAAACTAAATCCCGCTGTAGCAGACAGAATGTTCCACATAACAATATCACTCCCAGAAGGAAATTTTATAACTTTGTCATTTACATTAGCGGAAACTGCAAATTGTTTTATTCTCTTGGGAAACTCAGTTGTTAGTCTATGTTGATGACGGATTAATATGATACACTTGTTAGTAATCTCTTCATTCCACAAACTTCTCTTTTTATAGTTGTTCATATTGCAATGAACTGTTTTTACCAATGTCAAAACCCTTGTTTACAGTATACTGTTGGGATGAGCTATTTTTGTGATGTTAAGTGTTTTGGAAAAACGGATCCAAGTCCATTAAAAGCCTAATTGGAACACATTTAAGTTTAAACATTTTTTACGATAGTGGTATATTAATGATATGATATATTTAATACAACATCAACGGGTTTTTCATTCCATTCAAGCTAATACATAACCAAACATTTTACTTTCCGTCAGAGTTAACTTAAGTTTCTCTTCAGAATTTGAATTGGAAAGGCTCTAACTAATACCTTATGTCTAGCAAAACACTCGTAAAAAGCATGTATAAAACGAGGATGGTGTTTCAATTAAATAACAAGCATGATATTCACAACATATTTTTACTGAGTGTGTGTAATGATTTGCGCAAATGTACCTCATAAACTGTACTGTATTTAAAATGTACCTCATGATTACCTAAATATACTTGTTTTATATTTGAATAACTTTTTATAAAAAAATATATCTTTCGGATTTTCTTTTTCACAAAAACTAAACAATACTCTTATCAAGTCATAGAGAATCCCGGTTTTGTTTCATTAACTCATTGGGTCAGTTCTTTCAAAAGAATTTCCAGACTCGTGGTCAATATTGACTTGGAGTAGAGGAAAAGATTTTAATTAACTCCGCGGTATTGCCTTTTTGTGTTCTTTGACAGTTGGTCAAAACTGTTCAAGATATTTTTTGCCGTAACTATATGAGAAATGAAGATTATTAAACCATTAAATATTTATCTATTGACACACCATTTACACAGTTGATAAAATATAAAACTCAGCAAACTGTACCTCCATAGCTTCATATTTACCCCCTTCTAACATTTTTATTGAATTCTTACACATAATGAAAAAACCTTAACTGGCCAAATATTAAGAATCTCCTTAAAAGATAATAACACATATGAATTGTTCATTGTTTATTTATATTTACTACTGACAATTCAAATAAATATTTCATTAGGAGGAAAACACGGCATATTTTCATTTAATTTGGTTTTGTTATCTGAATCAATCAAGAGTTAATCATTAATTAACTAATAATGAAACCGTATTTCAGAGTGTTTTCAGTGGTTTTTTGCATGAAATTAATTTTAATTACATTGAATAAATCAAAGAAATGAGACTTACAGGTGTGAAAAACAGGTTCATTTAAACAATTACCGTGGGCACAATAAGTCAAATTATAATTACTGGAAAATATTAATATCCTAATAAAATATGACTGTACATAATTGACACTATTAAGAATCTGTTTACTATTTTTCCGTATTCTCATAACTTATAATAACGATAAAGAGTAAGTTAAAATCGGTAAATTGTAGAAGTCATGATCCGATTGGCTTTTCATTGCAATTTACAAGTCTTACAAATACCAATTTTAAATTGTAAGATCCCTTTTCAACCCCCTTTAGATCCCTGATAAAAAAATTGAACAATGGTTTCTATCTCTGTACGTACAAAATGGGTCAGTTCAAAATCATTTATTGAAAAAACAGTTTGTAAAAGTTGTTACGGAACATTATGGTTTCAAGACATTAACACAAACATCAAGTGATATTGACTATTTTATTATCCCGCACTTAACATTTTGTGATGTGAAGAGAATTTACTGGAAACACGTACGAAACCCACGTCACGGCTGAATTGGCCTGATTGGTAGAAAACAGACATGACTTGCTGCTGCAGAAAGTGATAGACTTGTAGCTGTCGTTCAAGAGATATTTTTGATCTATTTAGTTACGTAGTATCTATAAGGTTTAGTGATCAAACTATTTTGGTAACCGTCAGGGGATCACATCATTTGTCCGAGTTTTCAACTGTCCGAGTTTGTTAAAAATTACAAAATATTTGAAAAATCATTTGTCCGAGTTTTTAACTGTCCGAGTTTTGATAAATAACTAATAATAATTAGATAAATCAACTGTCCGAGTTTTCATTTGTCCGAGTTTATTAAATTATTTTAAAAAAATATCGAAATATCTCAAGTGTCCGAGTTTTCAACTGTCCGAGTATGGTTTAAATAATAATAATATTTCGTTAAATCAACTGTCCGAGTTTTCATTTGTCCGAGTTTTTAAATTATTTAAAAAAAATATCAAAATATCATTTGTCCGAGTTTTCAACTGTCCGAGTAGGGGCAACATCAAAATGTGACCTGCGCGCCAAAACTAGCGTGTCTAAAGCGCCCGTTTAGAAGTCGATGTGAACCCCTTCTGTGAAGGAGTCAGGCATTGTGCGAGCCGCGAGAGCCCCTCACGTCGAATTAAGAAAAATTATTTTATTTACTAATTTTACAATTATTAATTATAAAATTAAACTCTCATCACCTAACACAACCAACCAAACTTGCTGATAATATAAAATACCCCCGCCATTATTATATTATCAGCAAGTTTGGTTGGTTGTGTTTGGTGATGACAGTTTAATTTTATAATTAAAAATTGTAAAATTAGTCTTATAATGAAAATAATATAATTTTTCTTAAGTCGACGTGAGGCTCTCGCGGCTAGCACAATGCCTGACTCCTTCGCAGAAGAGGTTCACATCGACTTCTGACCAGGCGCTTTAGACACGCTAGTCTCGGCGCGCAGTGTCACATTTTGATGTTGCCCCTACTCGGACAGTTGAAAACTCGGACAAATGATATTTTGATATTTTTTTAATACTTTAAAAACTCGGACAAATGAAAACTCGGACAGTTGATTTAACGAAATATTATTATTATTTAAACCATACTCGGACAGTTGAAAACTCGGACACTTGATATTTCGATATTTTTTAAAATAATTTAATAAACTCGGACAAATGAAAACTCGGACAGTTGATTTATCTAATTATTATTAGTTATTTATCAAAACTCGGACAGTTGAAAACTCGGACAAATGAATTTTCAAATATTTTGTAATTTTTAACAAACTCGGATAGTTGAAAACTCGGACAAATGAACCTCACCCGTTGTTTTCTGTCTTATAGCTTTTGATCTTCCAGTTAACCTTTCTTAACCGTCTGTCGCCTGTTACGGTTTAGTTTTCGCTATTTAATGAGTTTTTCTGTTATATTGTCCCTTTACCAGGTTTATTTTTAAATTAAGTGATGAGTTGACCAGAAGTCCCTTTTAGGCTACATTAAACATCCATTTTCTACAATTAGAAACAGTAGCCTACATATGTCACATAGATCCTTAAAAATTCGAAATAAGCTTTCTGCAAATATCTCTTGATCAAATGGTTGAAAAATGATACACAGACAATCTAATGATTACCAAGTTAGTTTTTTTATGTCTCACCTTTACATCCTAGGACGCTAGGTTCTAGCCCACAATGCTTTACGCATTACTTCGGGCTATTCCTAGAGGGTTGTGGTATTATCAAGTGGCTCCATCACATGGAATCCATTGGTTAAAACCAGAACCTCGGGCTCCGAATCCCCACATTATTAGTGGATCAGCTAGCTCCTAATGATAACCTACACTGTTACCACGACTTTCTGACTATTCACTGATTAATAATGTGGTGGTAATGGTTGTTGAAGTATTTATAAAATTATTCAGTAAATTGACGCAAGGTTAAAACTGAATTTGATGTTAAACATGCTTAAGTGTATTATCTGTTTTTTTCGCTTCATTTTACACAACTTTCAATATTATGTTGTAAAAAAATAACTTTTTCTCTGTTAACTAGGTTGGCTCTACGAGTTATTTCGTATATGTTTTGGAAGTCAGCTATTCTGGAGCGACCCTAAATATTATCCACACTGAGTTTACATTCCCAGCACATGTTGTAAGGACAGTTCCATAACAAATGATTATTTCAGTTCCGTTTTGGCTTGGGTACAGTTAATGTTTATGGGGCATGAATACAAACTATTGAATAACATGGCTAGACAGATCTCTTCGTCTACTGGTTGAAGTTGAAGTAGGCTTTTATTAAGTCACTAAAGACGTTTTGTAATAAAGGCATTGATTATTTACTCATATTTATAAATGGTATTGCCTGATCATCTTAGTCAGCAACAAATAATTTATTCAGCAAAAAAATTTGTTCATCTTCGTATTTAATACACACTCTGGTTTGTGAGTGTGTTGTAAATAAAATATAAACTGAATGAGTTTTTTTGTGAAACAAATAATGTTGATCATGTTTTCAATTAAATATTTGTTCATTATATTTTATTTCAAGATTATTTTAAAGCACATTTTAAATTAACCTAACATAGTCATGCATATTGCTGAGTATCTTTGGGTAAGCCACTTGTTGATAAGTAACAAGAAATATACCCTCCAGTCTTTAAGAATTTTAATTAAAGAGACTCTTCTCGGTTTTACATCCCTTCAAGATATTCGCAAATTCCACTAAATAATGCAGAACCTTCTGTTACCGCCCAAACCTCAATGAAATTAATTAAACCTTCATTAAACAGTTTCTGCTTGGTTTTAATTGGTTTTGTATTTGCTATAATTTTCATAACTGCAATCAACATTGATTGCCAGGTAGAAAATGGTCATATTTAATCATAATGGTGGGTTTCGATTTGCACAAACGCATGTTAGTTTTAAGATGTACTTAATTGCGTAATAGCGGGTGATGAAAAGTTGATCGATAATACATAACACATTGTATAGGAAAAAATTATATTCATATAAAGCCGCTTGTATATCTAATATACTCTCAAAACTCAGTAGTGTTTCATTTATAACCAAATAAATCTGTATCTAAAAAAAAGACAAACTGTTAAGTAAGTTTTCAGGAAAATGTTTTTATTTGTTGTACTGTATATAATTTATGCATTTGTATTTGCCGCCGACAGAGAGAGAGTAGGGGTTTTCAATTCAACCTAATGGGGTCAGCACAATGCCCATTGGTGAACTAGGCGGAAGGATATTTTTGCGAAGTTTTAGCGTCGCATCGGGACGCTTGCAGTCTGTCGGTTGCCGGATGTCACTTTGACATAATTAAATTTTTCTGCCATTGCGGTTTTCCCTCTCATAGTTTTATTTCTCTATTATTGCCACTCGGATTAGTCCGTGGCCCTTTATACAGTACTCATAACATTTTCACCTCTTTAAATTAAATTAATTGTATTAACCAGTGTAAAGTCAGTTTTAGCAGTGAATCCTCCCATTCCGGTCTACCGCGGTCGCGTAGGGACTTCTGGTGAGCGCTCATTTTGGACTGTATGAACTTTAGACGTGCGTTATTCCGACATCAAGATCAAGACATAAACACAAGAAGATAGTGTCAAGTGTTGTGCCTTCGTCTTGAGGACATTCTACCACCTGCCATCGCAACTCGACCCCGCGGCGCATCCTTGCCGCTCACTACGTCCGACATAATTCCAAAGGTACAGTCATCCATAAATCATTATTAATTAACCCCACATTAAACACATACGAATCATATGAATAATATATAGGCTAAGGACCCAGGTTAAGATTTTCTTTTTAATACAAGAAGAATACCTTATTTTACAAACAAACTCATCTGTGATGCATTCTTGAGAGTTTGGAGCCTAGACGTTCTAACTCGTAAAACAATTAAAAAAAATATAAAGAAAATTCAAATCCCACAGTTTACTCTAGATATATAAACTGCAATCACTCTTGTGGTTAAAAAATACTTTGAGATGGTAAATAACTCTTCAGTGGCTGTTTGAAATTAACGAGATTAACAATTTATTTTCTTATAGCGGGCAAATCCAAGTTGGCCGATAGCTTCCATGGACTCCCTTGGAGAATAATTCAAAACTACAAAGAACATGTCTAGTCCCACAGTTTACTAGATATTTAAATTGTAATCACTTTGGCGTTTGAAAAAAAATATTTTGAGATGGTAAATAACTCTTCAGCGGCTGTTTGAAATTAACATTGCCCTTATGGCGGGCAAATCCTTTTCTACGGCTCGTGCGTGAAACAGCGTGAAACGTTTCTCTCGTGTGCAGCAAAGTGCCACTTATATCCACTAGTTACACAAATAACTAGTGAATTTAAAAATATTATTACAATTTGCATGTACTGTGGTAAAAAGTTATTTTACTTTATTTTAAATAACAAATAAATCAATTAAAAAATGGGAAACTTTTTACTGATACACTGTTAAACATGTATTGGCATATGTATTGAATATCTTTTTCACCAAGAAACAACTAAATATTATATTTTTAAACCCCTCATTAATATCTTGATAAGAAGCAGACCCTAATTGAACGGACCAAAGCCCAGAGGGTACGAGGAAACCTTCTCTTTGAAAGGTTGCATTTAATGAAGGTTCTTAAAACGTTCTTATACAACTCTCAATCATGAAATAATAACACTGCAGTTTGACCTATTTCATTAAGGGGGGAGTTCAAATAAAAAGTGAAAATCTTTCTTTACAAACCAATTTTACTCATACTACACCTTAAGGTGAAGTTAAATAAAACATACAGAAAAAAACTGGAAAAACTTTTTTTTCCACTACCCAAGGGTGGGGGGGGATTTCTTGTGTATTGCAAGGGTTTGCGAGAACATAAATTTCTCAGGTTTTAAAAGTGATAGAGGGTTGTTTTTTTTTAAATCTGTTCCTGAGAGTAATACCTACAATCTCTAGCATGGGTTTAAAGAAATTACATAAAATAAAATTACAGTAAATTTTTAAATTTTGAAATATTTTTTTCCACAAAATAACTGGTAAAAACTATTTTTTTAACTATGTTAATGACAATATTTTTACAAATCCACGCTAGAGATTGTAGATCTTGTCAAACTGAACAAAATACAAAAATTTTCATCCTTCTATCTAGTATAGAACTTGAGATATTTATGTTCCCATGCGAAAAAAGTAAACTTTTGAAAAACTACCGAATACCAAAACACGGTGCTTTTAGAGATTGACGGAATGCAACTTCAAAGTATTTTTTATGAGAAAAAAAATCGTATAAGGTTGGTTTTAACTGTTTTATGTTCAGAATTTAATAAATAATAAAAAAAAAATAAATAAAAAATTGTAAAAATTCTTTTTTTGGCCATTTTTGGCGTGAACTCCCCCCTAACTATTTTTACAATTTACTCAAGAAGTAAAAAATGAGAGTACAAAAGATGCACTTATAAGACAGCTGTATGTTGAGTGTTTAACTACAAAAGATAATTAAGTTCTTTAATTAAATTTGGTTTCAATCACTGGGCCTGCGCTTTTCGAGAAACACCGTTCTGCACTAAAGATTGAGTTTAACTGTTTTAAGAACAGCAACCAACAAACAACAAAGGCAACATCATTTTCGTGTTGTGTTGCCAATTTTTGAGGAGGTTTGTATGTGTTGTTATCGAAAAGATAGCCTTGTAAAACCAACACTGCGTCACCAGCCTACATCTCCTAAAACTTTGTTCGATCACGGTTTTAGAGTTTAATCTAAGTTAGCTCACTTAGTCTTTAATCCTTTGTACTCTTCCTACTTCTCGAATAGCTACACTTTGTTCAATAACATGTGCTTACCGTTATCAAAAAGTTATGTCTTATCCTTTCGTAAATTATCACCACTTACGTCAGTTTAAAAATATCACTTTTCTTAAATTAAAGTGGTGCAATTACATTTCATCATTCATCTTAAGTTATTCGATAGATTTTGAAAACCCAAATTTTTCTCTTCCTCTTTACCTCCTCGTTGCAAAACACGGGTATAGCAGCTACTATTTAAATATAATTAATTATTGTAAATACAAATGTTAGTCCTATACAGGGTGTTTTGTAGTCAATGTAAAATATTTCAAGCCATTATTACACACGCAAATTTCGATAAATAACACAATTTGAATATGACTTATACTTCCAGCAACACCAGTTTTTAGAATTTATTAAATTATCTTTACATTACGTAATAAAATAATTTTTTTTGATTTTGGTAAAAAATAATATTTACAAAGGGCTTTTTGTAATCATCAATGAATATTCTAGCAGAAAAAGTATGGTATGTTACAGACAAATCCATATAAAAAAACCTTATAAAGTTGACACTGGCTTCATATTCATGGGATTTTAACAATTTTCTACCTTTTCATATTTTATGAGATTTATATTCTTAGTTTAATCAATAGTCATATTTATAAAAAAAAACTAACACAAATTTAGTTGGTATCTTTTTGTTTTAAATTAATCCCTTTCTCCTCGGGTCCGATTATGGTAGAGAGAAGACTTATTTATTATTAATGACCCTTAATACTAAACAGTAGCTTTTATGAGCTTTTCATAACCTTCACTGTAAGGGTTAAGTGGGTCAGCTCACGTGAAAAGTATTAAATAAGAGCAGTTAAAAGTCCACTATACGTAATAAAACCTCTTAAAATGTAATGTATTTCAACTAGCTCAACCTCTGAATTACATATACAGTAATTCCTCGTGATAATTAGGCAAGTACAAGTCATCAGAATGTCATCATGTTCAAATCAGTGATTTAAAAATTCATATCACGCGTCCAACCTGACGTCTTCTTCAGAACTTGCGTGTTCAGAGTATGAATATATGGTGAAAATACTAAATTAGACATTTTCAAGCAAAGTGTAGGTTTATCTAATGACATTATCATTTTCAACCTATAAACACATTAGAGTTAAAGCTACTCATATTAAACTAGTCATCAGTAATAATATTTAGTAAAAAAAAGAAGATGAAAATGTACAAGATTTTTTTATTTAATGGAACCAAATCATTATCAAAGTTGTGTATGTTGATAGCAAATTGGTTTGTGTCTCGGACTTGTATAACCATTGAAATCTAAGGGGCTTAGGACGCTTACCCTTAAGCGTGTTTGTGAATATTAAATTTTTAAATGCCATTGGTAATGATAAAAATACAAATCACAGACTAGAGCTCCTGCCAACTTATTTATAATCTTACATTTTAAAGATTAAAATTGTTGTCAGTTTAAACACATGGTATCAATGTGATAAATTGTAACAATGGTAATACTTTCAACGCCGTAAAGTAATTATTTTAAATGTACTACTTTTTTACCATAATATTGTCTGACATTTACATTTAACGTATTATTCGCCTCCTGGTGGGCTTGTCTGTACTGCCCAGGAATTGCAGACACGGTCGAGTACACCTTCTTTTATTGCGACAGGTGACATGTCCGCTGAGCCTCTTCGATCTCTGAGATCGGTAATATCACTCCTGTCAACATTGTTGGAGCTATGCTCCACGGAGAGGGCAACTGGACCTATCTCAAGCAGTTCACCAAGACCATACAAGGCTAAGAAAGTTGACCTTGATTGGCTATAAAAATTTGTTTTTCATAAATTGATTAAGACTAAATTGAGTAAACTCCTAACTACAATCGAAATGAAATGATTCTCGACGAGATTTTTTAAATGGTTCAGTACAAATTTGAGCTAAGCCCACATACATGTCAGTCAGTTTATCTTCATAATTTGATTGTTCTGGATAATTAAAATCCTGTAATATTCAAGGCAAACGTCAGTTGTGTGTCAATTATACACTTTACATGATATTCTGACGTCATTTCTCTTGTCTTGTTCAATCCAGTTTAGTCCAATCTAATTCAGTCCATTTAGTCAAACCAGTTCCGTCTTGTTACTCTCTTTAGTCAACTTTACTTTTTCAATACAGTTCGATCCACATTATCAATCCAGTTTAGTTCTGTTACCACGGGACTTCTACGTTCCCATGTTATTCAATTGGAGGAGATTTTTATTTTTATTTATGGTTTATCAATACCATATACAATCTAATAGAAAATTTATATTTAAAAGATCCGTCTCAAAATGTTTGTTTTTTCTTTATTATTTATTAAGATTCAAAGATTTCTAGGTTAAGCAGTTTTGGAAAACCATAAAATTCTAAAGGGTTGTGTGCTTGGCTACTATGGATTTTTCTACTTCTATTTGACACTACACAGCTTTTTGTGTAATTTTCTATTTTCTTTCTTTTAGAAATATGTATCTTGGATTTTTACTAAATTTTCTAAATTATTAAGATTTTTATTTGAACAAAGTACCTACATCTTTTTGGAAGTGTTTGGACGTCCCTTTACATGGAAAAAGGTTTCTGCCTTCTTTATGCAATCGGACATTTCATCTATGGAAGGTATCTCAATGATTGCATCAAGTAGGTCAGTCAGCAGATTAATTAAAGTTTTTACAGCTGCATTTCTATTTTATTTTACAAAAAAATTGCCCGAGTGAAGAGCCGGCCAAACAGCTAGTTTCTGTTATGATTAAAGAAAGGACATTCAGTTTTCATGCACATCTCAATCTCTCGCTACTAAAGCTTTATTGGCGTATTTTTCTAAATCATTGTAATAGCTTCTGACAAACTAAACCAGTATGGTTATGAATTAGTATTGACAATAATATTGATTGCTATTAAATACAGTTTGTTATCCGTGAAATATCAGAATAAAAATTATACATATTTTGCGTGTGATTAGGAACTGATTAAAATAGTTTAACGTCGATCCAATTACCAAGGGGCTGAATAATAATGTCACAAACTGCAAACAAAACTAAATCTCGCTGTAGCAGACAGAATGTTCCATATAACAATATCACTCCCAGAAGGGAAATGTTATAACTTTGTCATTTACATTAGCGGAAACTGCAAATTGTTTTATTCTCTTGGGAAACTCAGTTGTTAGTCTATGTTGATGACGGATTAATAATGATACACTCGTTGGTAACTTCTTTATTTAGTGCCCTTTTCATTTTCTATTGTTATTAATATTTAATTTTTACAATAAGATCCATTTTTGTCACATTTAAGTCACCATGTTTAACAAGTTTGATTCGGATTATTTTGCCTTTTGATTGATATTCTCACAGTACATAGCTAGTTTTTGTTATTATAAGCTAATGACCACACTTTATTTGAATCCTTTTAGACACCATCAGTTTATATTTATACTGCTGGGATGCATTGTTTCACCGATTTGCAGCTTAAAAAAATTACTTAACAAAACCCTAATAAGGAAAACAACTATGTATGCTGCAATTTGATTTATACTTTTTTAAGTACATATTGCAATACGGTTTATTTAATTAATTTTAGACTTAAGTGTTAAATTTTAAAAACAAATGTAGACGTTTTCTGGTGTTTCGGGATTAAGTAAATTTGAATTTATTTTAGGAATGGTTCTTCGTAAAATTGATTTTAAAGGCCCGTTTTTTGCCTAGATTTACTACAGTTATTTTACAGCATAAATAATTGTAGTAAATCTAGGCAAAAAACGGGCTAATGAAGTCATTTCTACAACTGGAGTTTTATGTTAGGTTTTGAATTCACAATGTTATACTTCATCATTAAGGCGTTAAGTGCCTGAATGAGAAAATGGGCGAGGGTTAAATTCCACTTTTTGCCAGTGTGATGAACTACATTTTTTGACATATTTCACCAAGCAACCTAAGTTAGAAAACGGCAAAATTTTTCATGCAAAAATAACCTCTCCCAACAACTTCTTACTTGTTTTTAATTTAGCTGATGCAGACAGGCAGCTGTTTAGTAAGTGATTCAATCATTTACACTATTATGATTAGGTTAGTGTGCATTATACCATCGACATGTCGAACTATTAACAAGAATGCAACAATAAGCTAAAACCGACTAAAACGATTGCGGGTGTAAAGTATCTAAGTTACTTTAGACTCACAATGCGATAATGCGATTGCGGGTCTAAAGTACCTAAGTTACTTTAGACTCGCAATGCGTGTATTAAACCAGCTGTTTATTTTGCTGTATGACGAAAAATATAATTTAAACATCGTACCTTGATTCAGAACGATTTCATCCACAGATTCTGATATCTAATGAAGTGCGGTAACTTAAGAGTAGTAAATCCAGTACTGCTTGTAAAATACCCAGCACACACAATTTCATAAATAATTATGTTCATTAGATGAATACCATTATTTGGGTGGGGGACGCCGTGCCGCCTAGGTGCGTATTTTGACCTAAATATGGGTGATAGACGAGTTTCGAATGGAGTGAAATGATCTTTGTAGCTTTGACTAGGATCAGTTGTATCATTAGACAGGATCAATTATTTTCACAATGATGAAACTTTTTCCAGTTTCAAGCTATCAAAAAGCTACTGACTTTTCTCAGGATTATATTTGAATTAACTTCAGTTTTATTGACTTGTGTTCTTTAACAGCTAGCCGATCTGACGCTGCCCAATACCTTTTTTGTAGGCAGTTCATGGACATTTTTTTTACAATTGATATTCATCCATCGACTGACTGACTGTAAATAATATTAGTAGGGAGTACAACTTTACAAAAAATTAATCTTGTTGTATAAATATGAGAAATGTTTATTGTATTCTTACATAAGAATATAAATAAACACATTAAATCTTAGGAAAGCAAACCAATGGAAAAACCTAATGAATTTGTATTTTTTGTTGAAGTTTTGTATTTTAAAATCCAAATAAATAATTATTTAGTGGAAAAACTCTACTCTTTTTAAAATTTTCATTTTAGAGTAATGGACCATAAAAAACGTTTCATCTGCAAAGCTGAATGCTTAGCAAAAGCTTTTCAGTGCTAGAGATTTCTCTAGAATGGGTTTATTTATTGGATTGGTTATAAATAAATATTTACCACGAAGAAACATAGACCTAGCAGTAAAATGAAACTTGAATTAATAAAAAAGAATCGTAGAATTTGCGATAATGCATAATTACTTAACACAGTAATTAAAATAGGAATAGACACGTGTCAGTTTTACTTCCAGTCATGGCAGGACCAAATTGGCAGAAAGAATTTAATTTAATTCCGAAGTATAATGCGTCGTGTTATTAATAAGAAGATTTAGCACTTTAATGAAGAACATCCATGATACTTTCATTGTGATGATGAAGAATGATCTAAAGCTAGTTGAGAAGAAGTAGAGACTGATAGAAATTTTTATTTCCACACAAGATGTAAAACAACTAATATATTTATAGAGTCATGTTTAGGCAAAATATTTTCATAGTATTCTCAGCTAAAAACATTTGTATGTGAAGAGAATTTACTGGAAACACGTACGAAACCCAATTCTCAGCAGAATTGGCCTGATTGGTAGAAAACAGACATGACTTGCTGCTGCAGAAAGTGAGACTTATAGCAGTCGTTCAAGAGATATTTTCAAAACATTTAGTTCCAGAACTTTAAATTTTCGTGATAAAAGGTTGGTTTTGATTAATATCTGCTATGTGGTGTTATATTAGTATGGTGCTGATTAAATAAAGCTTATTTTTCATTACAAAAATACTTGTACTTTTTAAACAATTTTTATATTCATGGTAGATTTCTACCGTAGGTTTATTTAAACCAACTTTGATACAGATTGAACTTAATTTAATGTTAGGAATAAGGCGAAATAAAAATTTAGTTAATGCCAGTTAAAATTTGCGTTGTTTGTATTATTAAACGAGAATTCTTAAATCAAACTTAGGAATGTGTATCTATATGCATTAATAGAGACACAGCTTTACAAAGATTCTTGATAATTTTACTATCAACTCCTTACGTGTTTAATGTAGATTCCTTTCTCAGACGGTACAAAATCAACTAATTACAAAAAATAAATTTATATCAAACACTTGATAACATAAATGAAAGTGAAAGAATATTAAGAAAAGAAAAGATAACTACTTGTTCTGATGAAAGGTTACCTTTTACCGATGACAAAATATTTAAATACACTGCTTTACTTGTTTGTGCTTTTACAAAAATTGGTACACAATATTTTCTATTAGCGAATTTCCCTATAGGGAAGTAGCTATTACCGTAGGTCTCATGGTAAGACTTAGGCCCGGGACCGATTTACTTTTTCATTTTGATGTCCCCAGAGGCCAAAAACACCATTCGTTCAAAATTATATATATATATATATATATATATATATATATATATATATATATATAGATTTAAAATTCTCATGTTATTCTTATGGAGAATATTGTAAAATGTTATAGTTTGCTTGTTTATGGATACCTTTTGATCAAACTTGGCAAATATATTCATTTTCTACTAAGCAATAATTATTTTACTTAAAACACACACTTTATTAGTTTCCTTGTAGCAGCAAACCTAAGTACTCGTTAAACCTAATGTTATTTAAATAGATCGATTGAAAATCAATTCAGCCAAATGGAAATTCGCTTAGACGGCAGGTTTGCTGCGGCGGGGGTATTTTTACTTTAATATTAGTAGTATAGTTTGTCGCTGCCGTTTTTTGAGGGTCGAGGTTTTTGGGCCAACTCCCACTCCCTCCCCCCCCCCTCACCACTCCCCTCTGCCCTATGCACAATTGCTAGTACATCTACCATTCCCCTTTCCAGTTGATATATTATATTTCTATTTCAAAATCATGTATGTGCGTGGTTTGCACACGAACTCGGCTCATGGCGCGGGCACGCTCCCGGTCGCGGGCATGCTCCTGCTTCTTGCCTCTAGTGGTGAGTTGGTGAAAACGTCACTCCCTTGGGCTTGCTCCTTGCTTTTTTTTTTGTCTCTAGTGATCTAGTCTTGGATCTGTTGAAGTAATTTTTACAAATTTTTAATTTCTAGCTGAAAATTTTTAAAATTTCCAAAATTTTG
>NW_026542599.1:37389348-37461942 GCF_028750875.1 Macrosteles quadrilineatus | reverse complement strand
GTAAGTATGATTTATTACTTTAAACAGTCTACTTTGTTCATGTTCATATTATTTGGGGATACTGTATCATGTAAAGGGATCAAAAGAAACATTAAAAACTAAAATTACATCTTGAGTTAAATTCAGACTTAAGATCAGTGATGGTTTATTGATAAGGGATCCAAAAAGCCATAAATGCTGTTCTCTATGGGCAGCAAAAGGATTTTCCAATTGTGTATTAGTTGATTTTAACCGTGTCCGATGACATTTCAGAGAAAAGGTCCTATGTATCCGATATTTCAGTACCTAGAAAAACGAAATCTTAAAACAATACGATGTGGTATTATGGTGGAATAAATTAGGCCTTGAAAAGTACCTGCAAAGATAATCTGATGCTAATGTGTACATCAATATATAGTAGTTAGCTGAGACATTTAAAAGTATTTAAAGCTATAAATTACATTTCAGAGTGAGAATTGGATGAACCTGGAATTTATCAACCGAATTATCGAGATTGTGGAAGTGCTTACTATTATCGGGTTTTTAAACTATTTTGGGCAGCTGTTGCTCAATGAGGTAAGTTTTACTTGTAATCAACTAAACTAAGTGATTCTTATGCAAATTGTATATTTACTGTAACAACCTTTACCGCATTTGAGGGATTGCTTCTTGCATAGAGACAAAAAACTGAGGCGGGGACACACTTGTCATACTCACTTCCGATCCGACTCCGATCCTACTGTGGTACGAACTGTCGGAGAGAGGAATGGTTAGCTTTAAACGCCGGTGTTTACACCTCTCCGACACGCGTCACGTCATACTCCGATCCTACTCCGATTTTGACTCCGATTACGCACAGACACTGCAGTCTATTCGTTTGTCGAATGCAGGACGGGTTGTTTCTTAAAAATAACCTTTATTCTTAAGGTTTAAGAATAATGGTTCAAGATAAATATATGACGATGTTTGATGTGAAATATGTGCGTGCATACATTCAATTTGAAACCTCGATCATGAAAATCGGACGGGTAAAAGAGCCAAACAAACTCGAAAGAGAAAAACCAAAGTGTTTAATATATTAGATAGCACTTAAGTAAACCACCTAACTTTCCTTTCATGTAAAATGGACCCAAATTCTCCGTTTTCCACTGCCCTCCTGAGATGACAGACTTTCTTTCTCTTCATCTAGACAAACCACCATCATGGCTGAATCCCGAAGTCCAAAGTTTTTGAACATGTTTATCACCTTCTGCACGTAGTTTACAATCAGACTGGCGAGTGTTGATCGACCTGGTGGAGGAAATCGGACATGAGTCGGAAGCGTGTATGACATGTGTGCTCTTCCCCTACACCGATCCCTCTGGAACCCCGCAAATCGGATCGTAGTAGGATCGGAAGGGTGTGTGATAAGTGTGTCCCCGCCTATATTGCAAAGACCATGTCTATTTTCCGTTGTTCGTATGTGTTTAAAAAAAAGTATCCCCATAGCTTCTTAACGCTTTACTTAGAATCTTTAAATTCTGTAAATACATGAACACCGATCCCTCTGGAACCCCGCAAATCGGATCGTAGTAGGATCGGAAGGGTGTGTGATAAGTGTGTCCCCGCCTATATTGCAAAGACCATGTCTATTTTCCGCTGTTCGTATGTGTTTAAAAAAAAGTATCCCCATAGCTTCTTAACGCTTTACTTAGAATCTTTACATTCTGTAAATACATGAACAACTACGTTACAATGATCTTAAAAAGAAATTATTTTTGTATTTTATTACCATTTAAAAATTGTGGGTATATAAAACATCAAATCCTTAATAACTCAAAAACGAAGAATTATATAAAAAAACACAAAAAATAAAAGTTACTAAATTTAAAAACAAATTAAAAGACACTTATTTAACAAAGTCGGTTGAAAAATAACAAAGTTATGGCACTTTTATCTCTCAATAATTTAAAATGTTTTATCGTTGTGGTCTTGGCCATGCTAAACAGCTGTTACTTGTCGATTTTTAGTGCTCTGGGTAAGGGTGCTGAACGACTGTTCACTGCATTTCCTAATTACTTTTCGTCTCAGCGAATCCCAGCCTTTGCGGGAAGCACAGCGCCGCGATTCGCCGCACTGTCAGGCCGATAATAACACAATGTTAACGGGAACGAAATAGTATATTTCGTACGGGAAACGGAGAACTGGCCACCTCTGGCCCTAATCCGCTTATACAAGTTTGGTTAGGTTAGATTATATAAATATGGCCCCTGAATTTACGACCAGTAGCCAGGACCCCTACACTCATTTCGTACCTAGGACCGAAAATGAGTGTTTGCCGGCTCGAGACGAAGTCGAGAACTTAAAAACAGTCGAGAGATGCAAAACCATTTCGGTCCGTGGTACGAACGCTATTTTTCACCAGACTATCCCCCATATTAACACTATTTACCACGATAATGATGCAAACTGATAGTCAACACAACTACAACTTTGAGGTCATATGAAGAAATAATTTGAGGAATCAACAAAAAAAATAATAAATAATTTCTAGGCAGCGGTGACAAAAAAATCTATTGCAATACTATAGATACTGACTGTGTATTTAATATGCATTCATGTTTTAAGAAATTAAGCGGACAGCTGATTTTGCAGCCCTCGGGATGTAAAAACCTGCTTGGTCCCCAAATGACGATGACAGTTGGCAGGGCCAGCAAAACGTAATTTTCAGCCACCAATTAACGTATGTAACGTTATGTGACTAAAAACATATTAGTGTGCTGAAAACACATTTTCATTGTTTTAAGATACTATTTATTGGTTCACAGTAAGAAATACTTCGACAGGCTTTGTACGATTGTGAATGGACAGACAAGCCCTACAGTTTGAGGAGAGGACTGCTCATCATGCAGATCATGGCGTCTAAACCTCTCAGACTGACCACTGGTGGTATCTACACACTTAACATGGAGACACAAGGCAATGTAAGTAAATAAATATATCTTTGACTACACAGAGTAGCCCCACAGTTCTTGCCTGGCCATTCTCTCACTGTTAAGAAATTGTCTTTCTGTATGACACCAAATGGGTGACGATTGACAGAGAATATCCCAGCCAACACAAGGGCGGCAGGTTCAGACACCATTCGTAAAGTGGATGATACACTGAGTCCTGCCTGACGCTGCACTCGGGTGAGCTGCGTCCTGTCTACCTTCTTATTTAGTTCATCTCCTTACATATCTCCATATATACTTGCATTAAAAGACCTACCTTTGTATGGTCACCATTCCAGCTAAAAGTATTAAAGTAAACTTCCGCACCGTGCAGGAGTACGGACTGGACCTCATACATTAACAACCTTTTGCAACCTGACCGAGGACTTTTAAAATTCCCTTCAACCCGGTCAAGGAAATAAACCGTTCTGCGGATTCTTTTTCTGCAAGGAAAATTCGACCCACCTAGCTTCTATTAACCGTTCGTGCCGCCAAGTACCATGTTAATCGGCGACACGGGCGGTTTGGATTTCAATGTTGTTTACCCACAAAAGCTTGGCCAGAATCACAATGTTTGTTTTGCTTAGAGCAACTAAGAGACCGTGGTCTGCTATCTTTGCGTTTATGTCCTAGGCAACGTTCCAAAGGTCCGGCCAGAGTATGCAGCCTTTAGTGGCTGGTGTTGTGACACTCACTGTCTTCCGTAGCGTCAAATTATAAGGCGGAATCGGAGGTCCTCTATAATTCCTCAAGGAATTAAATACGTTTCGCACATTGTGCGTTACGAGCAGCATAACCCGACGAAAGTAGTGACTAAAATACCCAGCCCTCATCACGGTTCATTTGTCTTCTCAATAGCGTCAACTATCTGAAACCTTACTGAGAGTGGACGTGGCTGCAGCGATCGCGGCTGAATTGAGTTCAATTTCTTGACGACTTTTTCATGTATGCATACAGGGAATCGGGGGATCAGGGAATCGATGGATAGAATCTCTAATAGCCTCACCGCGTACCCCAATAAACACTAGGTACACAAAACTGGATCTTCAGGGATAATACGGCCGTCTCCAACTTCTTCAGACTTAAGAGATGAACGTTTTCCATCTTTTTAACTCCAACAATGCCACAGTGGATGAGCAGGAAACAGAGACTAGACTCTTCTCGATAAGCAGCCCTCTTTCATGACAAAAGGCGGACAGTGGGTACCGAGCTCGTAACCGAGGCATCACGGATCGGATTCGACATCGTCACATAATTTCCACAGCTGTTGAATTTGCTACGGTTGACTTTTCGGCAAAGAGAATTCTTTGCTTCCTTGTACGATCGTAACGAACGTCGATTTAACGACTTCAGGTGTTTCGGGCTGCGAATTGAGCAACCCACCAGGTCTGATCAACGACTTGCGACTAAAAAGGTGTGTTTTATAATGGTGAGTGTATTGGCTGCGGCAGCCTCTGCCAGTAGAAAGTGGGGGAAGCTAGACCGAAAACAGCGCCCGCTACGCCACTGAGAGCGCAATCCAGCTGATTTTATGGTCGAGTTTGTCAGAAGTTTTAAACACGGAACACAGGAATTATAACACGAAACGTACACAAAACAAAAATTAAAAAATTGCTTGATCGGACGGTAACAACTACATAAGTATCTGCTTTTTATTGGTTTAAAGTTACCAGTCCTTGGAGCCTAGACATTCTAACTTATTAAACAAGTAAAAACCTACAAAGCAAATTTCTAATCGCACAGTATACTAGATATTTAAATTACAATTACTATGGTATTTGAAAAAATATTTTAAGGTGGTAAAAAATCTTCACCGGCTGTTTGAAAATAACAAAATTAACATTCCTCTTAAGGCAGGCAAGCCTAAGATGGCCGTTGGCTTCCATGGACTTCCTTGGGAATACATTCAAAACAACAAATAACATTTCTAATCTTACAGTATACTAGACATTTACATTATAATCACTTTGGTGTTTGAAAAACTATTTTTGGATGATAATTAACTCTTCAGCAGCTGTTTGAAACTATCCAAGATGGCCGCTAGCTTCCAAGGATTATTAAAAACATTTTGGAAGGAAGAGATCAAGAATGGATATGCAGCTTGATATTATAAAAAATGTGACTTAAACTTATAGTATGATTATAGTTTACGATATGATGTAGATAACATAATAAAAAAATGAACAAAAAATAGTTTGTTATGAAGAAATAAATATACTTATGATAAGGTTAATACTGATTCTTCATCATTTGATAATGAAATATTGCAAGAGAAGTCAGTATTACTACAATATAATAAAATAAGTTGAGTAGATATTGTAATTTCTCAGTCATCAGAAAGGTCAGTCCCTTTATTAAATTAGACCCAACTCTCCTTAATCGATCATAGCCTTTAAAAGCCATCAAAAATCATCATCTAATTCCATTACACACTTTTTATGCAATATACCTATGTATTATATGTAGCCAAGTGTTCGTTGATAGGTCTAAGTATCATTTAGTTGTTTAATCCAATGAGCTACCTTTTGGAATTAATCCTAAATGTAGTATCTGTTTTGCTTTTGATGTTTTATGATTGCCATTTAAATTATTCCCTGTAGAAGAAAAAACTGTAAACTACTCCATAACCTTTAGTCTATATTTTTTTTGGTTATTGGATTAAAGCTAACTCCAAAAAGATAATGCTAATTAAAACTTAAAAGCTAACTCAAGAAACTAACTGTTGAGTAAAGATATTTTCATGTTGTTTTATTTTTTCTTTGGATATAATGGAATTTGCAGTATTCGTTCACTTAATGTCTGTTACTTTACAGATTTAGTGGAACAGATTGAGTTTATCTATGTTATTGAATAGTTCATATTCATGTTTCCATAAACATCCAAGCCAGAACATAACTGAACAAACTATTTGTTATAGACAAATCCTCAAAATCTCTGCTGGAAATGTAAACTCTGTTGATTGAATAATATTTAGTGGCACTCCTTAATTATTAGCATAGGAAACACAAAACTAAAAAAATGTACAACCAACCTAATTAACACGTATCGTTAAAGAAAGTCATTAACTGGACCATAATATAGTCTACATAAATAAAGTGACAACAGTAGTTACATTTGTCTAGGGGTAATTGATTACCAATTAAATATATACCTTCTGCGAATTTAATGAGTATGTCTAAGAAACATAACTAACCTCTGATTACTTTTTTTTAGCGAATTTCCCATATAGGGAATAAGCTATTACCGTAGTACTCATGGTAAGACCTGGACGCGGGACCGATTTTTTTTTTCGTTTCGAGGTCCCTAGAGACCAAAAACACCATCCGTTCAAATTCAAAGATTTGATTTAATGAGATTCGCAAAGAAGCTGATATGAATCGAGGGTCTGAAACCTACATAATCTGAAAGAAACAATGAAATTCATACACCCAGCCGTAACTCGTAAAAGGCCTAGAATATAGATAAACAATTTAATATCTTCTAAAATAAATACTTCACTTACCTGAAAATCTGTAATTTACAATTTATTTATAACTAACTAGCTGTACCCGCGGGCTTTGCCCCGTTTAACTTCTTAATTTTCAAGATGAGCTCGTTCGCATGGCTCAATCACGTCCTGGTTGAAGTTCGTTCGCTACGCTCACTCACCTTTTGGTTGCAAATTAGCTGTTGTCATAAATTAAAAAAAAATAATAGTGCTGCACCCTGTTGGCAATCCTTGTAACTTTAAAGCTATTGAACATCATAGAACAGAACCAACTTGTTTAATTGAAACAGCTGATAAGATTCATTAATTCCTTTTAAATATGAAAAATCATAAGGTTAACATGGGAAACTCCAGAGCCACTGGGGCGAAGCCCGAGAGTCCGATCAGAATAAAAACAACTTAGTTTTCCTATTTAATGCCTAAAGAATCGGTGTACCAAATTTCAGCCTCCTAGGTAAATGGGAAGTGGGAGAATTAGTGATGAGTGAGTGAGTGAGTGAGTGAGTGAGTGTGTCAGTGAGGGCTTTGCCTTTTATATATTTAGATAGTCTAATCAAATAAACAGATGGAACATGTTTCTTTAGGTTGTTTAAATTGATACACAACAACACCGATCCCTAGGTTGTTTAGTTATACCTTAAACAGTCAATGGTTATACTGAGTATGGTACCCTAACATATTTTTCAAAAATTTATACATCTTGTTGTATAAATAGTATGCTAGTACCTAGTTTGTTGAGGAAATTGTAAAGCCTATTTTGATTTAATTTGAATTTCCCGCCCTTAGCGCCACCTGTGGTGGCCGAGGTCCGCAATACTTATCTATCCATTGGGTTTCAAATCGTAAATCATTGTACTAGTGGGGGTGCTGGCTACAAGGTTGCATGGCTCCTGTGATTATGTAAGTGTTACAATTATTTAGTTTAAGGATTATAATAGTCATGTTTAAATGCTTTTTCAGGTGCCATAATTTAATTGAGATACATAATTAACCAATTTGTACAAGTCATTATTTACTGTAAAATTTCGTTCGCCACGTGTGGTCAGTTAGCCTGTTTGAGTTTGTAATTTCTTGTAACTCGAATAGTAAAACATCAGAAGTGTTTTGAAAGCTATATAATTTTAAAAATGAGAATTATATAACTTTAATATTAGGTTCTGGACAAATGCAATTTTTTATTCAATTTATAGTAACTCAACTCAATGAATGTTTTTTGTGTACTGAACACTTTATAAGTAATCCAAATCAATGTTTTATACCTTTTATACTTCTTCCAACAGGTCTCTTATAATAATAATTTATTTTAATTTAAGCTTATGTAATGGTTTTGCAGACGGGAGTCAAATTGTACAGCTTAATCTAGGCTAAACATGGGCCAGCCAACCCCTGCTGTAATGAGTAATGTACCAGTCAATATTATTGGGTACTAATAACGGTTACTTCTAGCATATGTCAAAAGGGTTATTTGGTTTAAGAAAAGGAATAAATTGCTGAACCATAATTCGCTGAGTCATTATTAATTGACTCCCCTCGTTCACTGGTCAACTTGGCGACACTCTTGGCTCTGATCCGCAAGCTAAGTGGATCTAAATTCACATCATAATTATATTCAATTGGCCACCCTGGAATAATAGTTAGGTTATGAATTTGAAACTGACTCTGCAATTAAATTGGGCTATAACAAACCTAGTTAATACTACTTGACAAAACTATTACTATAACATAATATTTCTTGCAGAATTCAAGTGGAAATAATCAATTTAGTGTAAACTTGACAAGTAATACTGTCTCAAATAATCAATTTAATTTATTCTACTGGCAATGGAATCATTCCAATTGTAAACACATAACTAAACTATCACTGATTATCTTCACACCCATTTAATTAATAATCAGATCACTACGATTGGTAATCGTTAGACTGTCTGTGTATCACGTTTTCAATCATTTTAATGTAGCGGGATTCACAGAAACGTAGTGCGAATTTATGGTATCATTCATTACACATGTAAAATTTACTAATATCTGTGTGGTGGTGGTTCAATCGAAAGGAAAAATGTGTTATATTCAGACAGGAGATTAATGAGAATAGTTCCAATTTTGAAGAAAATAAACGCCTAGTTTTGCTATGGTTTAGTATATACTATTAGAATGTAAAAACTGAACTTTAACAGACAACAAACGACAAAATGGTGTTGTCTGGAACAGGAGATAAGTAAAGTTAGTATTTTCGTGGCATTATTGTTTACTATTGATGGGAAAATAAGTGGTTCTTTTATAAGGGGAGATAATATTTGCAGACCTGTGGTTTTGTAAGTAAGATAGCAGGTGCGATCCAGTTGCAGTTTGTAATGTGTCAATATGTACGGTTATTGGGAAAACTTCATGGCCTCTATTCTGCCAGTAAATAAACTAAACTGTAACTAATGACTATTAATAACTATTCATTACATAGCATTCGCAAGAGTTAAACTTTTCATTGTTTGCCCTAGACTTGCTGTCATACACGAAGGGTAAAGTTTTGTGTGCTGAAAGTTATAAACGTGCTCTTTCAATGAAAATTGCATTGCAAATTTTAAAACAATTAACTCGTTTACTTCCTTAGTGGAACAGAGTTAGTTGTATATGTAAGTTGTTGTGTTAGTCAATTGTATGGGTATGTGTAGGTAGGTTGTATAGGTAAGTGTGAATAGGTTGTATAGGAAGGTGTATGTAGGCTGTATAGGAAGGTGTAGGTAGGTTGTATAGGTAAGTGAATAAATGAATAAATGAATTTATTTCCCATATCACAAAACACTTAACAATCATAAAAATAATAATAACAATAATAATAATAATATTTTTTGATAAATTTAAACTGATCACTCTTTCAAGTAGTGTGACCAGTAACAAGGTTAAACATATATAATAAATAATAAATTGTTGAGCCTAGCATCAGATGACAAATATTTTATCCGCCTGCTGTAACATCTGGGCAAAACTTAGACTAAGAAAATATTAACAAAAATACACATAAAATAAGGTTACACAATTGTATACTAAAGAGTTGGCGAGATAACCTAGTGTTATAGGTAAGTATGGTTGTATTGGAAGGTGTAGGTAGGTTGTATAGGAAGGTGTAGGTAGGTTGTATAGGAAGGTGTAAGTAGGTTATATAGGTAGATGTAAGTTGGTTGTATAGGTAAGTGTAATTAGGATGTATAGGTAGGTGTAAGTAGGTTGTAAAGGAAGGTGTAAATAGGTAGTTGTAAGTAGGTTGTTTAGTTACGTGTAGGTAGGATGTATAGGTAGGTGTAAGTAGGTTGTATAGTTAGTTGTAGGTAGGTAGTATAAGAAGGTGTGAGTAGATTGTATATGTTAGTATTAATAGTAATAGATTAATAACGTATGAGTAGGTTCTGTGGGTAGGTGTCTTTTCTGGCTTTTAGTTGAATATTAGAATGCTCACATTAACACTCACAACATGTCTTCATAACCTTTTGGGGCTAATTATAATAAAAAAACGTGTTTTTAGTTTTTGTGAAATCTTGGTCTCGGGAGATGTATTGGCGGGAACTGAGCTAATATTTCACCAATAACGAGACATATATTGACTGTGGACACATATAATAAAAATGTAATTTATTGTTTGCAAAAAGACTAGTAAAATATATTTTAGGGCTGAATTGTGTACTGAAGAAAATATTAGTTTAACAGTAAACACATTTTTGTTTCAGTAGCCAACTATGGACCAAACATCTTCTACAAACAGTACAGGAATAATCTTAAGAATATTCAAGTTCGTCATTCAGAATTCAAATATGCCAATCATCGTCATCCCTTTGACTCTCACAATAATGTTCTTTTTATACTCCACGATGGCCTGTATGTACAATGATGGCCTGACAAATGACAGAGAAGATAAGTTGGCAAATATATCTCATTTACGTGATTTACTGGCATTGTTCACGTTACTTTCGACATTTTTGTTTATCTTCATAAACAAATCTTCATCTGAGAAAACATTTGAAGCTTTGACTGAAAACTTCAATGATTTTAAAGTGAACACAGTTCGTTCAAAAATAGTCAAAGACTACAAAGAAGAGCTTGACCGGTACCTCAATTTGTTTCCAAAGTATTCCATTCTCGGGATTTTGGTATGGAACATCATATCTTTCTATTTCTATTTTCCCTTCACTTATGAAAAAGGGAACAAATATTGTGCTCACCTCGCATTCGGATGGGTTTGGATAGCACATATGGACCACTACATATATTATTTATGTCTAAATCTCATGATTATATCAATTGGTTCTACAGCTGGAATATTTTTAAATATGCTTATGAATTGTACTGTTCTTAATATAAAATGTAAAATCAGACTGTTATGTGCTGATATAGCCGAACCAGATCAGTGGTGTGATATACCGGTACTTAAATCATACACTAGAAGGCGTTCCTTGACTTTTATTGAGAAACTAGATTTTGAAAAACGTCTTAAAGATACTTTATGTGATACTTCGAGGCCATTTTCTGCTGATGATGCACATATGTACGTTGACATGAATTCAAGACAAACGACTGCTGAGGATCAAGTTAGAGCTTATTTGATGATTCTTGTAGAACAACATGTCAAAATAATAGTGAGTATTTTTTAAAGTGCAAAGTACTTCCAAAAGTACGAGTAAGCTATCCACAAAAGTGTTGATTAAATTAATTATCTTTGGCAAATGTTTAGTATTTAGTACTTACAGTGGTAAAACATATGCTTTGTATATGTCTACTTATAAAAAAATGTTTGCACACTGAATCCAAAAATACAATCAGTTTTCGTTGGAAAGACTCCTAAATGGCCGTAAAACTAAGTTGAAAATTATGAACTTAAAGTCCGTTGAGTGGTATGGATGATAAAATATGGTGGTTTGGACGAGTCCGTATGTGGACTGCGGATAGCTAACAGCTGTTTATAATCGACTGTATGAGCAATGGAGTCGATTCATTTGCAACGATTCGTTCTGAATGATCCGTTCTGACCGGTTTATTTCAGACTAATCAGTTCTTATTTAGTCTTGTGGGGTAGGTGCGTCGGACTTGTGACTGTATTAAGTCCTTTGAAGTTAGGTTATAGTATGTTAAAGTTTAGGTTAGAATGAACCAACTTATTAATTTATGCTACCTCAAGAATACGTCAAAATCCATTACGTGCCCACATTTCTAAAACTTGTTAATATGAACATCAAAGTGTACTAAACGTAGTTTTTCAATGACAGAGTACTTTGTTTAGTAGAATGGAATCAATTCCCCGCGGTAATGAATTACTATTACCTTGTCAACTTTTCTAAATAATGTATTTGTTATTCTTTATTACCTATACAAGGTTTCAGTAAGTTATATAAGTGTAATTGGAAAAATCGAGTTGTGGTCACGTAACGGATTTTGACCTAAGATTGTTTTTTGCACAATTGAAATAGTGGGTGGAACATAACGAAATAATAATTACAAAAATTCTTGCAAGCTAAACAATTACCTCTTCTTTTTCAGAAATGTGAAACTTGCAGACAAAACGTTTCGCTACTTTTCTGCTATTGTATCTCAAGTTACCATATTGGCAGTGGCAATATCAGTTGCCTTGATCAGTTCTGTAAGTATGATTTATTACTTTAAACAGTATACTGTGTTTATATTTATATTATTTGTATTTTTTGCCTTTTGAAGACACCGTATCGTGGTAAGTGATCAAAAGAAGTGTTAAAACTACAATTTGATCTCGAGTCAAATGCAGACTTAAGATCAGTGATAGTATATTCATCCAAAAAGTTATAAATGTTGTTCTCTATGGACAGCAAAAGGATTTTCCAATTGTGTTCCAATGCAGTAGTTGATTTAACCCTTGTCCGATGACATTTTAGAGAAAAGTTTCTTTGTATCCGATATTTCAGTACCTAGATCAAACGAAATCTTGAAACAATACCATGATTCTTTATGGTGGAATAAATTGGGCCTACAAAATGCCTGCAAAAATAATCTGATGCTAATGTGTACATTAAAATATAATATTTAGCTGAGACATTTAAAAGTTTTTTCAAACTATAAATTACATTTCAGAGTGAGAATTGGATGAACCTGGAAGTTATCAATCGAATTATCGAGATTGTGGAAGTTTATGCTGTTATCGGGTTTTTAAACTATTTTGGGCAGTTGTTGCTCAATGAGGTAAGTTTTACTTATAATCAACTAAACTAAGTGATTCTTATTTAAATTGTATATTTACTGTAACAATCTGTACCGCATTTGAGGGATTGCTCCTTGCATAGAGACAAAAAACAGTTTTGCAAAGACCATGTCTATTTTCCGCTGTTCGTATGTGTTTTAAACAAATATCCCCATAGCTTCTTAACGCTTTACTTAGAATCTTTAAATTTTGTAAATAAATGAACAACTACGTTACAATGATCTTAAAAATAAATTATTTTTGTATTTTCTTACCATTTAAAAATGGCGGGTATATAAAACATCAAATCCTTAATATCTCGAAAACGAAGAATTATATAAATACCCCCGCCGCAGCAAACCTGCAGACTAAGCGAATTTCTATTTGCTTGATTGGATTTGCACAAAAATGTCTCCTTAAAAATATCACATTTATTCCCTATTTAAATAACATTAATTTAACGAGTACTTAGGTTTGCTGCAACAGGGAGGGTAAAAATGTGTGTTTTTTTTTATGTTAATAGTTTAGAATGAAATGAATGCATTTTCCAAATTTGATCAAAGTATGTTCATATACAAGCAAACTACAACAGTTTACTTATTACCCTTAAGAATAACATGGGAATATAAAATTTACAGTTTCTTTGGAAATTTCTCCGTAACCATTAGGCGCATAATAACGTTTTAATATACTAAATTATTTGTTTTTTAAGCTCTACAAAATGGTTTGGAAAGAAAATGTAAAATTTTAAGTTTTTAGGGTAAAAAATGGGAAAACCAATTTTTACCCCATAAAACCCCCATAAACACCTGTTCCCATAGTCCGATCATGCTAGTTCGTGAACTCGTTCGAATAAACGTAAGTTTACACGTTTGTACCAAATTTCATCAAAATCGGACGAGTTTTGCTCGAGTTATCGCGCTAACGGATATATATATATATATATATATATATATATATAGATATGTATTATAACACACCAATTCTGGCCGTTTCTGTATGTGGACGTTACAATTCTGACCGGAGAGACGACTATTCTGACCTGTTTACAATTCTGGCGTCACTGAGTATGGAAACACAACAATTCTGACCCCACCCTCAACTGTAATATTTAGTGGAAACAGTACAATTTTATTCTCAGCCACGGCATGAAATGTGAAGTAAAACAGGCCAATCTTGACCAAAGCCATCAATAAAAAGTTTTGAAAATCTGACTGTATGACAAATTGTATGTTTGTCTGCCTGTCTGTTTTTTTATCATCCCGACACTATCGATTTCTTTACCTAAGTATCAAGTTATCTGTTTGTAATAGTCCGACAATGACAATTTTACCGCACTTATAAACAAATCACAATTTAGTATTTTATAATCCCATTTGCATGAATAGTAAAATAAACTGCAACAAGCTACGCTGATTCCTCTTCTGGTTTCCTACCTTGTTCAATAGACCTAATAAGGGTGCGACATAGGAAGTCGTGATGGAAAGTTCCTGAAGAATACTGTGCACGACACGTGAAGAGTTCTGAACGACGTGTCTTGTCTTTTTAACTTATAAGGTTAACAAAAGTTGTATAGATAGACCTAATATAATGGTGCGACATAGGAAGTCGTGATGGAAAGTTCCTGAAGAATACTGTGCAGAGCACGTGAAGAGTTCTAAACGTCGTGTCTTGTCTTTTTAACTTATAAGGTTAACAAAAGTTGTATAGATAGACCTAATATAAAGGTGCGACGTAGGAAGTCGTAATGGAAAGTTTCTAAAGAATACTGTGCACGACACGTGAAGAGTTCTGAACGTTGTGTCTTGTCTTTATAACTTATAAGGTTAACAAAAGTTGTATAGATAGACCTAATACAAGGGTGCGACGTAGGAAGTCGTGATGGAAAGTTTCTAAAGAATACTGTGCAGGGCACGTAAAGACTTCTGGACGTCGTGTCTTGTATTTATAACTTATAAGGTTAACAAAAGTTGTTTAGATAGACCTAATTAATATAAGGGTGCGACGTAGGAAGTCGTGATGGAAAGTTTCTAAAGAATACTGTGCATGACACGTGAAGAGTTCTGAACGTCGTGTCTTGTCTTTATAACTTATAAGGTTAACAAAAGTTGCATAGATAGACCTAATATAAGGGTGCGACGTAGGAAGTCGTGATGGAAAGTTCCTGAAGAATGTTGTGCAAGACACGTGAAGAGTTCTGAACGTTGTGTCTTGTCATTTTAACTTATAAAGTTAACAAAAGTTGTATAGATAGACCTAATATAAGGGTGCGACGTAGGAAGTCGTGATGGAAAGTTTCTAAAGAATACTGTGCAAGGCACGTGAAGAGTTCTGGACGTCGTGTCTTGTCTTTATAACTTATAAGGTTAACAAAAGTTGTATAGATAGACCTAATACAAGGGTGCGACGTAGGAAGTCGTGATGGAAAGTTCCTGAAGAATACTGTGCAGGGCACGTGAAAAGTTCTGAACGTCATGTCTTGTCTATATAATGTATAAGGTTAAAAAAAGTTGTGTTAATTAAAACATCGTTAATAAAAAACACATCATTAATGTGTTGACATAAAAATATTAATTTTTTTTACTTGTGTCAATCTTACGTATGTATAATTATGTACCGGTACAACTGTAACTTATATACAAGTTGCAGTCTTATGTACATTTTTTCTATGTACATACAGAAATAACATGGCATTGGCAGATGAAATAAAGAAATCTTCAAATTAACACAAAATGTTCCAATTTTTAAAAAACTGTGGAGCCTAAACGGTTCATCGGCGATTAACACCTAAGGGGTACATTTTGTAGCAAATTGTGTGTACTTAAATTTTAATAATACTTTAGCCTATACAGGGTGAATTTTAAATGAGTTCCCCCCCTACTTTTTTCTACATTTCTTAAGATATCACCTTCAGACCACGTCAGATCATTGTAGTGTAGTAAGTACTTCATTTTGACTGAATAAACGTTTTTGGCCGCCATCTTGGATCCGCCATATTGGATAATTTTTTTTTCCAAATGTAAAGGTAGGGTTGTGACCTATTGTTTCAAACTATAATTTTACGCTGATTACAATGCCGCAATTAGTTTTAAAAAATCTTGATCCGTTGTAAGGTTATGAGGACTTTTTATAACTTTATTTTTAGCCCATTTTAACATTGTGCATTTACTACAAACTAAGACCATAATCTCAAAATAGTGCTAGATAAAGATAAGTATACCCCACAATTCATTGTCGACCTATTATCACTTGGTTATGACGGATGTATTTTTTGCCGCCATCTTGGATCTGCCATTTTGAAATGTGATAATTTAATTTAAATATGAAGGGGGTGTTTTGATCCATCATTTCGGACTAACTTTTTATGCTGAATTTAATTCCGCAATCCGTTTTGCATTTTCATATTTGTTTTTTGTAATATAGGAAATTTAAGTAAGATAATTTTAATATTTCATCAAGAAAGCCTGAGAAACAAAAACGGATTGCGGCATTGAGTTCAGCATAAAAAAGTAGTGCAAAATGATGGGTCACAACACCACCTTCATATTTAAATTAATTTATCACATCTCAAAATGGCAGATCCAAGATGGCGGCCGAAAAAAATTAATCCGTCATAACCAAGTGATAATACGTCGACAATGAATGGTGGTGTATACTTATCTTTATCTAGCACTATTTTGAGATTATGGTCTTAGTTTGTAAATGCACAATGTTAAAATGGGCTAAAAATAAAGTTATAAATAGTCCTCATAACTTTAGAACGGATCAAGATTTTTTAAAACTAATTGCGGCAGTGTAATCAGCGTAAAATTCTAGTTTGAAACAATGGGTCACAACCCTACCTTAACATTTGAAAAAAATGTGTATCCAATATGGCGGATCCAAGATGGCGGCCAAAAATGTTTATCCAGTCAAAATAAAGTACTTACTACACTACAATGATCTGGCGTGGTCCGAAGTTGATATCTTAAGAAATGTAGAAAATAGTAGGGGGAGAACTCATTTAAAATTCACCCTGTATAATACTTACAGAAAGTTTATAGTTTCTAAGTTATAGGCCAAAAACTACCATAATACAATTTCTTCCACATTTTTCTTATTTTTGTCCATTTTTCATCAGAATATTTTTAGCAAACCTCAGATTCGAATTCGGTACCCCGAAAAACATGCAAAATGGAAAAAATCTAAACAACCCCACAACTTTACCGCTAGGGGTACATTTAAATACAAATTTACTGGATTCTACAGTATCTAGAAGTCTAAAAAAGGCTATACAGCTAAAAATTCTGGGGAATTTAAAATTTTTATAATAAGCTTTATGAAGGCCCGAGCAAACACGGTACCGGTACGTTTGGGATAGTGTCGGCTTTGTTTGATTAGTTAAACATCTCAAGCAGGTTTTTTGTGACAATTACTCCTCCGAAACTACTGAACCGATTGAAATGTTTTTTTGTGTAATTGGGAAGAGCGTAACGTGAAGTTGTGTGGGAAACTTTCTTTTTAGAGAAATTATTAAAGAGTGAGGTCCTGGGGCCCTTTAAAGTTTCGTATTTCTCAATAAGATTAACATGGGAAATAAACATTGTTATGAAACTCCAGCTGTTGTCAGAAATTAAAAGTGAGAAAAAGAACATATGTTAATTGTAAGCAGTCAATAAGTTTGCTAATTTAACAGTTTGCTACAAAAATTTACAGACATTGTTGAAATGAAATATTTACTATTTGAATTCGGGTTAGCGTAAATATTACAATGGAAAAAAGCGAGAGAGCCTGGATAATTTGATATGCTAAAAAGAAAACTGTATTAACACTGTCCTGAATTTCTTAGTAATCATTGAAATAGCCGATTTGCAAACTATGGAAACGTAGGAAAGTCATAGAACACCACCAAGGAAAAGAAATATAAATAATGTTTTTTTTTATAATTTAAAATCGTCATTATGGACAACCTGTTGTACAAAAGTTATGAGTAAGGCTATTTGTAGAAAACACTAAAAACAAGATCCGCTTTTAAAAATGATAAGATATTAACAAGAAATAAATGTTGATTATATCGTTCTGTAATGTACATCTTAAGTATTTCCATAACCTTTGAGTCGAATCTTTTAAAGCCACAATAAATTATGACTGTTATTCGTTTTAAAATTACGCCTGTAATACTTTGCTATTGCTCGAATTCGAGCAACAGTTACACTAGTAAATAATAGAACGTCTAAATGAAGATAGACAACTGACGTTATGGTCAAGTTTTAACGAGTACTAATGCTTTACCTACAACTTCTGATACCGTTGTTTACCAGGCGGACATCCATGTTGATCCATAGTTACTAGTTTGACAAGAGCTAAGCATTTATAACTTCTAATCAGTTCGTAGCATGTGCTAACCGTGTAGTCTGTTTACCAACAGATGCGTTCTCATCTGCTTCTTATCCACACTGCTGATAATTTACTCAGAAGAATAGTTCACTGGAATACAACGACAACTGGGTCTAGTCTAAATGAGCATGATCATTGTGATTGCGAATTTTGAATGTGTCTGAGTTTTTAGACCCTAGCTAAATTCAAAGGGAAAATAATAGAGTTAAAAGAGGATTTTAGATCGTATTCCATCTTTTAAAACTAGTTCCGACTTTAGAGCTCTAAAACGAAAACCCAGTTCGAGTTTACATCCTCTTTAAGACGTAACCCTTTGCTTAACAATCACTCATGAGTAAAAATATGTCACAAGTGTGTAATTTTTTACGGTTTGATACTGGACCCAGCTGTCATTGATGGGCTTTCAATAAATGGTCCTGACTAATGAAACTCATAGTCTAATTCAGTAATAAAGCTACACAGATCATCTCACTCCATTCTACACTCATATTTGGGTATAAATACGCACCTAGGTGGCGTGCCCATCTCAATAATTAATAACTGATGTATACATTTATAATGTTTAACTTAGTTATAGGTGTGACAAAATACTCCAATTGTGTGGATGTTAGCTGAAATATCTGTATGGCTACGAGAATTGAAACAGTACTATTTAGTACCGGTACATAGTTTCAATGTAGAAATGATATCGTACACCAGATTAGTAGTCACATAGGTTACATCAGTCTTTTATCCTGTCAATGGCACTTATCTGTAGTAGTTGAATAAATGGCTCTATGGCTACAGTTAGCGATACTAACCAGTGGTAAAATAGAAAATTACAGTAAATGTTAATTACTGCCATATACATTGTGAGTATCTCCATTAGTTACACACCAGTAATCTTTGAGTTGACTCATAAACCCATTGTAAATATTATAACCGTTATTCCTTTTGCAATAACTTCTGTAATACAGGCGCTAAGCATCTGAGCGTCTCGGTCATCCGCCTCGATGTCTGTCTGTAAACAACTGTTGTAAACATAATGCTTTTAACTGTTGCTGTTGTAAACTCATATCTTTGTTTTGGTAAGTTAATTATCATCATGTGGTCACGTCATTTGATTCATTGCAGTCTCGTGTGTTTGCGTAGTGAGATTTGTTTTGTTTGGGACGGTCTTTGTAGCTATGGATTTAAGAAAACGTGGTGCTACTATACATAGTGGAGAGAGGGATTTAATTAGACGAGTGATCGAGTTTTGTGACAACGAATGTAAAGACAAAATGTTATTAGTGCCGATAGAAAAGGCAACAGAACGTGCTGCAAACTATTGTAAAGTGTCAGAAAAACTACTAAACGAATTAGAAAAGCCGGCAAACAAACTCCGGATGAAAAACTCTGTACACCCGGGAAAAAACGCAAGAAGGCAAACCACCATAAATTAAAAATAGATCAATTTGATAGGCGTGTAATCGTATATGTAATACGCGATTTTTACTCGAACAAAAAAATTCCCTACATTAAATAAACTATTACCTGTTTTGATAGAAAGAAATTTTAAATGGAGCGAATGGGCACTTTGGCGTATCTTAAAAGATATTGGGGTTCAAGTGGAAGAAATGTGGTTTCAAAAGAAAATGTTTGATTGACAGGTCTGACATTGTTAATAGTAAAATACTACATTGGCAATTGTTTTCTTGATTTTAGCGAATTTCCCTATAGAGAAGTAGCTATTACCGTAGGTCTCATGGTAAGACCTAGGCAGGGGACTTGTTTACTCTCGCGGACCCCGCGCCACTGCTCGTGTCGGAACCGCGGCACGCCATCTTAGGCCGCGGTTAGGGGTTAAAGATAATAATACTATGAGCAGCTGATTGATTATTATAACTGCGATAACCTGTTATGTCATAGTTTACTAGCAGAGCATTCGTCCTTCGTACGGGGGTTGACGTACGATGAATAATCATTTATAAAGAAAACGCCTCAATATATTTTTCTTATTTGTTTTCCAAAAGACTGTTTCCTGATATACATAAATAAATAGTCATATGTTCTTCAATTGTTTTTGGTTGAAAATAAATAATAGTTTCAGTGTGTTGTTGTGTGGGATGAAATAAAGAAGATGGTTTTTTTTCACATTTATTTTGTCATTTTTTAATGTTTGATGAAGTAATCGTCCGTGATATCAAAGTAATTGAATCACGTATAGTGACGATATCAGGGTTGGCATATAAGTATAAAATGCTTATTGCAGTTGTACTCAAGCTTTGCGTTTGCAATGGGGGAGAACACAGTTTGATAAAATTGTTTTCTTTAAATTTACAGTTTACTATAGTATTACACATAAAATGATCTACAAATTCACCTAAACAATAGAGAAAAATATTGTCAAAAATTTGCCAAACATAACAAATTATTCATAAAATTAAAAACATATACATAACTGTAAACAATCCTACTTCGACAGTCCTCATTGTGTATCACAGTTTTTTGTTACTGCTCAGTTCAAATTTCATAAATGCAATCAAATAATAGTACTTCACCCTGTTAGTAAATGTTATAACTTTTTAATGCTTTTCATATCATAGAACCAACTTTTTTAGTTGAAACAGCTGACTAAATTCTTTAATACCCTTTAATATGAATACTCATAAGGTTAACATGGGAAATTACAGAGCCACTAGGGCAGATCCCGAAAGTATTTTTGAGATAAGAACATGCCTGTATCTTAATCGGGAATGTGAGCCATCGGCATGCCAAATTTCAGCCCAATCCGTCCAGTAGTTAATGCGTGATTAAATTTTAAACAAACAAACAAAAACAAACAAACTTTCACATCTATATAAATAAAATTACAGTTTTGTCTGTACATTGCTTAGAATCATGCAGTTTTTGGTTATTTTTACGTTTCATAGCCTAATAAAGCCGAAACGAGTCTTATCTCAATTTCTGTCTGTCTGTCTGTTTGTATGTTTGTCCATTCTGTGGTTCCGTCTGTTACGCTAAAATGTCATTTTACGCGGCCTACTCCTAGAGAACTAGATTACCGATCAAGGTTCTAATCATTTTTCTGTATTCACTGGAATGGCGAGAGTGTTTTTGGCTATAAAAACATGGCCTCGCTTCTTTGAAAACAAAATAAAGAACCATCAAAAACCCAATTTTGTTCGATTTTTGTCCAATTTTATCCCAATGTGTGTACTATTACTTTTATGAAATAACGATCAGCTGGTTGGATTAGTTCTCAACTCTAGCTGTCACTGATAAATTTACGTTAAAAGTTGTTTACAAATACCGCAACCATTTCCGATCAAGTTTTGTTAGCAGATCCAAACCAAGTGAGATTAAAAACGTTGTGTCTTAATTAACCGGTTTAATTAATCGCAAGTGCAAAGATTGTTCTTGAGTTTTGATAACCGGGGAAATACTGCGAATCAGTGTTGTATTAGTTCTGGGAAACTTATATTTTTTTAATCATTGTCACCAATAGCTTACAAAAAAGGTTTCCATTCATTGACGGCGCTTCAAGGACAGTTGTGTAAAGTGCAAAGTAAAAAATCACAACTGCAGTGGGTGATCGTGGATGTTGCTGCGATCTTGGAAGATCTTTCTGATTTCGCTGTGATCGTAACAGAGGTTTAACTTACAGATCTTACAGACAGTTTAACTTACAACGTAGCTAAACTCGCTTTTTCAATGTGTCACTTTTGTTTCTACTTACAGTACTTACATTTTGACAACGATCTCGGTTTTTTTCCTACTTAAGAAGTAAAACTACAGACGTCCAAAACCCCAGATTTGTGTGTTTTTTTCACATTTCCTCCGAATATTTGCTAGATATATGTACAGATTATCGTTTAGAGATTACGTAATCTTTTAAATAAGAAACCTTTGATTGGATAAAGGTGGTTTCTTCAAACTGACATTAATATGTTAACATTAAAAGTGTCTTACAAATAATGCTATTAATTGGAAATAACTTTGATTTTCGAAAACTAAAAAAAAACCAAGGGATATTAATAACTTTGGTACTGCACCACATTAAGTAAAAGTTTTTTTTAGCAAACCATAGTGAGTGTTTAAAGCTTTTCATTGTTAACATTACATGTTTCATGTTTTTTGGCCTGTGTATTTATTTATTTGCCAACGGATTAACACCTATAATACAGTTTGATTAGAAGGACAGTTTGAACTGGTTGTAAGTACTATAGTTCTTTTCTTAAATGTAAACGTTGGTTTTTGGTACTACTACTTTTCCTTAGAACCGGTGGTAGCATTAAGAATAATTTTTACGTACAAACACATCACTATTACAACTATAGTTATTATTAGTGCTGCACCTTATTTATTATTAAATTTAATTGATGTCTAACAGTATATTTTTTGCATTTTCTGTCTGGACTCCAAAATGTTAGTTTATGCTATGAAAATGATAAAACATTAGTGAAAGATTTTTTTTAGCAACCCATCATGAATTTCTAAAGCTTGGCGTTGATAACGTAACAATGTTTTGTGGACTGTGTATTTATTTACTTATTTATATATTTGCCAACGGATTTACACAACAATTTCACAGTTTGATTAGGCCTAAAGACGATTATCATAATATTTGATGACACTATCAAAACTTTCAAATAATTATTTTGTTTGTAATTTGCTTTGGTTAAAGCGTAGCAAATCCCCTAATTCAATTTTGTATTTGTGTGTGTGTCTGTTGGTAACGCATTAATGTCCTTATTTCTCAGTGTTTCGTGGAAAAGACAAGAGCGCCTTTGTTAATGAAAATTTCAACCCGAATAAAGTGAATTAGTGAGTCGGTGGCTCAGCCGGTAGCGTCACGGACCCAAGGCAGCGATGTCGTGTGTTCGGATCCTGGTCACTGCCCCTAAAATTTATCAGTACAGTTCACCTTTGCTGTAAACCGCCTTGCTTTGCTGTAAACGTTCCACGCACGGGCGGTTAGTCTATGTGGACGGGCAAATGCAAGGTTAAAAGAGGCCGCCAACCTCTTTTTTTAAAAGTAAAGTAGTAAAGTAAAGTAGCTGGTTTGCAGCTAACCCATTCTACTCAGTTAAGGACTTCATGAAATATAAAATTAAAGGGGAATCTTTCATACTATAAATTATGAATTCTCAATCGTTATTCTTAATCTTTGTTATGGTACCTATATATATGAACATGTTTAGTAATAATATTTTATTAAATGTAATTTGACAATGCTTATTCCATGTACAACTTGGAACAACTTAAGAATTGGGCAGACAGTTAAATATAAGTATGACACACTTATTCAATTTGCCTTTTGTTGCAAAGAGAGCAAATATAGTTTTCATTTCCCATCCAAGGTTGATAATTTTTTAATGACATTAGCTCCGCTCTGACATTGATAATCCAAGAGAGTAGGGAAATATCCAACTTATCAGTGAGCAAGGGTCTGTCACCGAGCTCAATGTCAAGAGAGAGGGAGAGACAGAGAGAGATTGTGGTGTTTATTTATTCTATGGTACAATGACGTTATCGCCGCCCCCTTCTATGCGCACCACTCTTTCATTAAAAGACCGAACGGCTGGTTCCGGAGTCTAAAGCTACGCGCGCACTACGGCGGCACGGCACGGACGGCATTTTTAAGAGAGGGTGCGCGCACTAGAGCGGCACGGCACGGACGGACGGGACGGGACATCCGCACATCCGCAATATATGACAGTCGAAAGTCTGCGAGCTAAAACTTGTGAGTAAAGATGGATGTAGGTAAAGTGTTGATAGTAGGTTTAATTTTAGCAGAGGAAGAGGAGACAAGAAGGCGGAAGAAAAGATTTTTGATACACCACATAAACATGAAAAGACTAAGTTTTGGAGAGTTCCACACCTTGTTTCCTGATCTTGTAGAGGATGACGTGTAAAACCTACCTGATTGTTTCATAATAGATCCTATTTCTACCTATATATTTTCACGCCGAACGTTATTAAAATATTCCGTATGTTGTACAGTTTCGGATATTTCTCAACGAGAACGATAAACGAACTAACATCTATGTTTAGTAACCATAGTATACAATACAACACACGAAAACATGTGACTTTGACAGAGACCACTTGAGAATGGCGAAGTCCCGTGCCGCCCGCCCGGTCGGGGTGTAGTGCTCCCGGTAGGTACGGGCGGCACGGGCGGTATGGCAGCTCGGAAAAGTCCTAGAGTTCTGTCTCCCGGACTTTTTAACAAACGGCGGAAGCTGCCGAACGTCTCTTGCCGGCCGTCTCGCCGTTGTGGGCGCGCTCGTATTATATTCCATGTTAATAACTTTTAGAAATTGCCGTGCCGCCAATATTAAAATCTATCGCCATCCCTCTTTTACACCTTGAATTGAAAGTGTGCTGATTAATTCATTCAGGTTATTTTAAAGTATTGCAGCCTCTGCAGTTTACTAGATGTTTCATTCATTCCAAGATCGTTCACTCCAAAAAGTAATTTGACAAATTATTTGCCTGTTCGTTTGGGTCTATTGCATTCACTCCAAGATCGTTATTACTGATGGCAATGTGTTGCCGAGTGATGTAACAGGACCTGTGAATAAATAAGGTACCAAAGATGCTCCTAAAATGACATCAATGAGGTTAGGAAGATTAAAAGTAGGATCTGCTAATTATTGTTCATGTTTCAAACGTGAAACCACCTCTGGAGCTACTGGACTACGAGCGAATGTTCAGTGTAAATCAAGTATAACAAACGGATGGTTTGGCTGTATAGTAATTCCCGATAAAGTTTCAAAGTTTGCTGTAATTTTTCACTTTGTGTTCGTACTTTGCTGACTGATGCCTACAATTTGAGTAAAACATCTGCTTCGAGGAGTATTCAGCAAGTGACGCCTCATTTTTGGAGCGATTTTGATGATCAAAGTGTCAAGAAAATTGCCCTTATCTGCTGTAGTTTTGCAAGGTGTTTTTCGTTTTTTGATATCTTTATTAGTTTGGACAGGATCTTCTATCAAAGTTGGATTTTCTTCCATAAGGTTTACATGGGGGAATCTAAATATTTAATTGGAAACTTTGTCTCCACTAATTTGAGAGAACGGCTGGGCGTAGAAACTTGGAAGAGGTGTCCAAAGAAAGGTCTTGGTCTGCAGATGAGTTATCAAAAGACAAAACGAAGTAAATTTGCTTAGGACTCTGCCCAAGTAGCCTTTAAAGATCCCTCCACAGATTTGTTTAAATTTTGGTCATGTGGATAGTACTTTTTAATAAAACAGCTGTTAGTTTTAAAATTGTATTTTAAACAACACACATTTATTGGGAGTTACTGAATAGTCCAAAAGGAGTATTTGCAATGTTATTTTCTGATTTTAAAACTGATTTTCTTCTGTATCATGTCATGTGTTGCAATATAAAGTTCCATTACGAAATCAGTGGAAAATCCTTTTATCAAAATAACTCTTAAAATTATTTCCTATTGAACTATCTTAATCTATTTTATGGGTTGGTGTCTGTCTTTTTCACGCCTTTCCCCTAAATGTTATCATATTATTCTAGACAGATCATCATTGGTTCATGATATTATTGTCATACATGCTTTCAATCATTGGAAAAATCTTCGATTGTGTAATACAATACAAATTAATACAAGTGCAGAAGGGCACGGTGCCCATTTGAGCTGTTTCCATATTTTGTTAAATAATAGTGGTTTACAGCAACTGGATAAATATTTTACAATATTTATTTAGAAATATGTGCATGATTTAGAAAGTCATTAAGCTGGAAAACTGCAATATACTGCAGACTTTTCAGAGAGGTTACTTCGATGTATTAATTCAGCTTAGTGAAAACATAATATTGATATGTATACAATTAAGAACTTGAACTCTTAGAGAGCCTTTGAATGTTATTAGACTAACGAAAAGGGCCGTGCATGTTTACCAGCGCTACTCAGCAACAAAAACCATGTAATTTATCTCTAAAATATATTCTTAAAGTGCAATGAGCAGCAGCCTAAAAAATACTAGGTATGTAACTTGCCCATATAGTTACAAAATGCTCGAACTCGCATTGCAACGGTTATAATTCGGCAGATATTTCTCCAACAGAAAATTCATCTGCAGAAGAATGTTATTGTGCTCTTACCATTTCCAATAACATCCAAACACAGAAACCTTGCCTAAAATAGTACCTATCTTGACAAATTATTTGCAGTGGCCTATATTACCGACCGTGGCCACTGGGTTGGTAACATTATTGAAAAAATTCTAAGCAATTACGAGGTGTTAGCCCGTCCTACGTACGGGAATTCAGTAGTCAGTTAAAACCGTGTACAATTCAGATCAGCTAGTTTACACATAAAGACAAAGTTTCTTGCAGTTTTATTGTGAAAAATCATCTTGTAAACAAATGTTGTGTGGCCAAATATGTTTTTATTCCAACATAATATATACCTGATATGGCCTGATACAGAGGTGAAATCGTGAGATCCAAAAAAGAAAATGAGCAGGTGTTAAACATAGGTCCATTGCACAAATTCATTTATTCGTACGTAACCATATAATTAGAGCATAAAAAATGTCACCCCTCAGGTAAAAAGGTATTTAAAACCAATCTAGTGTTTTTTATATTTTGTACATAAATTAGATTAAATATATCATTATTAATAATGAAATTGTTTGCAAATCATGCTTATTTAATATGATATCTATATAAAAGGCAAAGCCCTCACTGACTGACTGACTGACTGACTCACTCACTCACTCATCACTAATTCTCCCACTTCCTATTTACCTAGGAGGCTGAAATTCGGTACACCGATTCTTTGGGCATTAAATAGGAAAACTAAGTCGTTTTTATTCTGATAGGGCGCTCGGGCTCCGCCTCAGTGGCTCTGGAGTTTCCCATGTTAACCTTATGAGTACTCATATTTAAATGGAATTAAAGAATCTTAACAGCTGTTTCAATTAAACAAGATGGTTCTGTTCTGCCTATGGTTCTATGATGTTCAATAGCATTAAAGTTACAAGGATTACCAACAGGGTGCAGCACTATTATTTTTTTAAATTTATGACACAGCTAATTTGCAACCAAAAGGTGAGTGAGCGAAGCGAACGAACTTCAACCTGGAGGCGAGTTAGCGTAGCGAACGAGCTAACCTGAAGACAAGTGAGCGCAGCGAACGAGCTCCCATCCAAAGGTGAGTGAGCGTATCGAACGAACTTCAACCAGGACTTGATTGAGCCATGCGAATAAGCTCATCTTGAAAATTAAGAAGTTAAACGGGGCAAAGCCCGCGGGTACAGCTAGTATATATATATTTGTTCATGAAGTTTAGACGCCACTCAGATTGTCCTCATTGTAGGAAGGTAATGTAAACAAAACAAAAAAACTATCATACGATAAAAATAATATTAACTAAAAATTTAAAAAAAGCAATTTAGTGGATTTTTTTTCGTTGAACAGAAGGTAGGCAAGAATTGCTGAGTTTGTACCTATCTTCTATTGATTGATATTTTCTTGATGCTTGAAAACTTTGATTAATTCTTATATATTTATTCTAAAATAATCTACTATATGTATCAGCTTCACCTCCTCAATCACCAGGCTATGCCCGGGTTTGTTTGCCAATGTTCTGCATTTTTTCAAGAAGAAATAATTTTTTTCACGCTATACATAGTATATGTAAATGCCTTTAATTCAGTTTGACTAATTTTTACATATGATAATTTCTTAGTTCCTTTTTACATAACATTCCTCGGATATATACACCCAAAAATTGAGGAATGATTATATATTTCAAGAAATAAGCACGATTTGACTAAAGTTTTCCCATTAACAACCAAGGATTATCCTAGTTTGGGATTAGACATTAAATACCGTTCTTATTTTTCTATGAACAAAGTATCCATATTTCTGTTGTAATGCAAATTATTTTTTCAAAGGGTTGTTTAAGTATGTACTTAATCCTTATTTTTCGATCTTACACACATTATCTTAATAAAGGCCATAACTTAAAAATAAAATAATAGGGTCACTTTTATGAATGATGTTCAATTTAGTTTTTAAAAAGGTTATCGAATTCTCCATGGACTTAATGGATATCATAACAAATTACAGTTTTTTTGTTTGTTTTTTTTAACAAGATGTATTGCGGAATGTTGTCAACATTTTATCTATATATTATTAAAATTTTTCTCTCAACTACATTTATCGTGTCACTGGGTCGTTTATGACATTGTGTATTTGGTGTGATCCCAAGTAGACTCATATGTACATGCCTGGTAGTTGCTAATTGGACATTCTTTCGTTTGAAATTATATCCTCCAAGTAACTTACAAGGGCATAACAACAGCGTGTACTGGGTTCGGATCTCTCACTGTGGAATAAATACCTGCCGAAGTCATGGCTGTTAGAAAATAACAATGCAGCTCAGAAACACAGGACTATTTCTTAAGTAGGCCACCGTTTAAGAGTTTTGCCATTGGTTATGATACAGCTTTGATATCAAGTCAAGCGACACTTATAAATGTAGGTAATTAAGACATACTATACTGCAGCTAAATACCGAACTTAATTCATACAAATGATTTAATTCTGAAAAATTCAAAGCATATACAAATTTTAAACATTAAAAGGATTAAATTACATAATTTTGTTTGTTTTTCTTCACACAAATAACACATTTACATTTTAACCTAATTAATATAAATTAATAAGGTTTCTTTTTCTTTCAGCAACAAGGACAATTTTTTCCAACTAATTGTAAGGAAAATATTATTTTCCCAATTTATTGAGGCTACATCTATTGAAATAAAAAAAATCGATAGAAAGTTTGCTGATAGTGGAATTACTGTGAACATATTGGCTGTAGGGGTTGTTATTTATTTAATTATTACTATATTTAAAAACCTTTTCATAAATTATTATTTTATAAATGTATTGTGAAAACCAAAGCATTCGTAAAAGAGGTCTAAACATAAATTAGATGCAATTATTCCTTAAACGATATAAGAGGTGTGAGATTGCATAATCGTCAATCGTCTTAAAAGTGTTAAATATTTTAATTACTAAACATGCATTTGAAGATGTGGAATGTTTATTGATATTCTTCACTGTCAATAATATTATGCCTGCTTCGGAAATTGAGTCTATCCAATAGGAGGCAAAAAATAGTCACACCACGCTCAATTTTATTTGTTAAGTTAAAGCAGTCAAATAAAGAATCTAAATCGGCATATTAATAAGGACAAATATTCGTAATAAAACAAGTGCCTTAACTTGATCCCAAAAACACAGTGCGTAAATAATAACTATGCGTAATTAGTTTCTTGAGGGCGTAGTCAAAGTATCTCAGTCTTTAACAAGTTGTTCATGAACTTTAATGGTACAATTAACATATTTATAAATTATTATGAAGGAAAATAATGGAAGAATAAAACCCCTTCGATAATGATAAAATTAATAAAAATTGAAGAAAGTGTCGACCCGGTGCGCCGACCGACAGCAGAGAGGCACCGGCTTGACCACTACACTGCAGGTGAATGGAGCTTACAGTAGTTTCAAGTGATGCCTACACTGTGCAACTAAAACTACGAAGACAGCGCCAAGTGGTCATGATTTGTGTGATCTTTCTTATTACTGGACAAGGAGTTTATGTCCATGAACCAAACACAATTACTCCTACTTATTGTGTTAAACCGTCAAACTGAGATGCAAAAAAGTAAACCCCTATTATGAAGCACACAACATGGGATTTAAAGAATTAATTATTTAAGAACTGTTTACCTAATATTTTTAAATGATTAAAAATCCAAGTTTTACAATTTAGTTTCTGTCACGAATACTAGAAAAATACGTTTCTCTATACCTCCTTTATAAGTACTCTGATGTCAATATTCAAGCAAATTGGATAATGAATAACAAATTTGTTTTTATTGTACAGAATAAGATGAAACCTAGACCCTCAGAAATAATCAAATCATCGTTATACTAAAAATTCCTAAATACACCCTGATACGTACAGTGATTTTAAATTTCATGCTAATCGGATAATAAATAAAAATAATAAAATGTTAAGCTACAAGATTAGAACCCTAGACACTCGGTAAATGGTAAAATCATAAATTTACTTACTAATTCCAAAATACCTCCATGATTTGTATAATGATTTCAAATTTTATGCTAACAGGATAATAACTAGTTTCTACTCCCTAAATTATAAATACCTAATTAAAACGGCCTGTTTTCAAATTTCAGGCAAATCGGATGGTAATTAAAAAAAAACTATGATTTTGTGATTTAGGAATTGAACCCCAGACAATCGTTTGCAAGGTCAGAAAATTGATTCTGTAACTAATTTAAACATATTACTGTGACATTTTCTCAGATTTAAAGTTTCAAACTAATAGGATTGGTAATTAAAAACAATGCATTATTTGCTATATCATTTTATTCCTTGACACTGGTTTAAGATTAAATTATCGTATTAATGCTAATTTCGACTCGCCCCCCCCCTCCTCATTGGAGTAGGTACTCTAACTAAAAGTTTATAGCAATATTTTATGGTTTGGAATCTGTTCCTAGACCCTGTTTCAACAAGTAATATAATTTGACATTTGGGATACCTAACAAATCAAAACAACAAAATTTATATAAAAAAAAACCAATAAAAACTCTTGGTTGATCAACTTTTAAAACTCTTGGTTGATGAACTTTTAAATAATTTAGTGTAACTGTTATTAGGTTTGCCCATTTAAAATGTTTTCACCTGGATGTTCCTCTGCCCAGAACGAAATGGCATACCATGTACAGATACAAGACATTTATGACCGTTTATAAAGTAAAACAGTACAATTCTGACCTCTAGCTATACAATTCTGACCTATCCGGCCAGATTTGTACAAGCCGGTCAGAATTGTACTGTTTCCTTAACTATATATATATATATATATATATATGAATTTGAACGGATCGTGTTTTTGGCCTCTAGGGACCTCAAAACGAAAAAGTTAATCGGTCCCGGGTCCAGGTCTTACCATTAGTACTACGGTAATAGCTTAGTCCCTATATGGGAAATTCGCTAAAAAAACACAAAAAAATAAAAGCTACTACAAATTCAATTTAAAAATTAATCTAATGACACTTTATTTAACAAAGTCGGTTGATAAAATAACAAAATTATGGAACATCGTTTCTTAATTACTTTCCGTTCTCAGCGAATCCCAGCCTTTTCGGGAAGCACAACGCCGCGATGCGCCGCTCTGTCAGGCCGATAATAACACAATGTTAACGGGAACGAAATAGTATATTTCGTACCTAGGACCGAAAATGAGGGTTTGCCGGCTCGAGACGAAGTCGAGAACTTAAAACAGTCGAGAGATGCAAAACCATTTCGGTCCGTGGTACAAAAGCTATTTTTCACCACACTATCCCCCATATTACCACTATTTACAACAATAATAATGCAAACTGATGAAGAAATAATTTGAAGGATCAACAAAAATAATAATAAATAATTTCAGGCAGTGGTGACAAAAAAATCTATTGCAATACTGACTGTGTATTGATATGCATTTATGTTTTAAGAAAGTAAGCGGACAGCTAAATTTGCGGCCCTCGGGATGTAAAAACCTGCTTGGTCCCCAAATGACGATGACAGCTGGCATGGCCAGCAAAACGTAACTTTCAGCCACCAATTAACGTATGTAACGTTATTTGACTAAAAACATATTAGTTTGCTGAAAACACATTTTCATTGTATTAAGATACTATTTATTGGTTCACAGTTAGAAATACTTCGACAGGCTTTGTACAATTGTGAATGGACAGACAAGCCCTACAGTTTGAGGAGAGGACTGCTCATCATGCAGATCATGGCGTCTAAACCTCTCAGACTGACCACTGGTGGTATCTACACACTTAACATGGAGACACAAGGCAATGTAAGTAAATAAATATATCTGTGACTGGACAGGCAAGCCCTTCAGTTTGAGGAGAGGACTGCTCATCATGCAGATCATGGCGTCTAAACCTCTCAGACTGACCACTGGTGGTATCTACACACTTAACATGGAGACACAAGGCAATGTAAGTAAATAAATATATCTGTGACTGGACAGGCAAGCCCTTCAGTTTGAGGAGAGGACTGCTCATCATGCAGATCATGGCGTCTAAACCTCTCAGACTGACCACTGGCGGTATCTACACACTTAACATGGAGACACAAGGCAATGTAAGTAAATAAATATATCTTTGACTGGACAGACAAGCCTTTCAGTTTGAGGAGAGGACTGCTCATCATGCAGATCATGGCGTCTAAACCTCTCAGACTGACCACTGGTGGTATCTACACACTTAACATGGAGACACAAGGCAATGTAAGTAAATAAATATATCTGTGACTGGACAGACAAGCCCTACAGTTTGAGGAGAGGACTGCTCATCATGCAGATCATGGTGTCTAAACCTCTCAGACTGACCACTGGTGGTATCTACACACTTAACATGGAGACACAAGGCAATGTAAGTAAATAAATATATCTGTGACTGGACAGACAAGCCCTACAGTTTGAGGAGAGGACTGCTCATCATGCAGATCATGGCGTCCTAACCTCTCAGACTGACCACTGCTGGTATCTACACACTTAACATGGAGACACAAGGCAATGTAAGTAAATAAATATATCTGTGACCGGACAGACAAGCCCTTCAGTTAGAGGAGAGGACTGCTCATCATGCAGATCATGGCGTCTAAACCTCTCAGACTGACCACTGGCGGTATCTACACACTTAACATGGAGACACAAGGCAATGTAAGTAAATAAATATATCTGTGACTGGACAGACAAGCCCTACAGTTTGAGGGGAGGACTGCTCATCATGCAGATCATGGCGTCTAAACCTCGCAGACTGACCACTGCTGGTATCTACACACTTAACATGGAGACACAAGGCAATGTAAGTAAATAAATATATCTTTGCCTACACAGAGAAGCCCCACAGTTCTTGCCTGGCCCTTCTTTTACTGCTAAGACATTTCTGTATGACACCAAACGGGTGACGAATGACAGAGAATATCCCAGCCAACAAAAGGGCGGCAGGTTCAGACACCATTCGTCAGGTGGATGATACACTGAGTCTTTCCTGACGCTACACTCGGGTGTGCTGCGTCCTATCTACCTTGTTATTTAGTTCATCTTCTTACATATCTCCATATATACTTTGATTAAAATACCTACCTTTGTATGGTCACCATCCCAGCTAAAAGTATTTTAGTACACTTCCGCACCGTGCAGGAATACGGACTGGACCTCATACATTAACAGCCTTCTGCAACCTGACCGAGGATTTCAAAATTCCCTTCAACCCGGTCAAGGAAATAACCCACCCTGCGGATTCTTCTTCTGTTGGCGGAATTGGAGATCCTCAATGATATGCATGATGTTGCCGGAGGGCAAAGGGAGACCTTTGCCGAGCATGATTTTTCGGCAAAGGGACTCCTTTGCTTCCTTGTAGGCCTCCAAATTCCGACATCTGTCTACGTATTTCCTGTGTCTTGTAGCAAGCTTATCATATCGCATAAACTCGTCGTAATACAAACAATCAGCTACACGAAAGATTAAACTGACGTGTCTGTCTGAGCTACATCAGGTTCGGCAAGCACTATCGGCATTCCCCGTGGGACATCATCGGTGAATATAATATCTCATCTCCAGTTGCCGAGACGCGCCTTCTTTCTGGCGAGCACTCATCAAAAATCATGTTTTAATTTTAAAGAAATAGGGCTTCCATTACGCTGAGCTGTTAAATTGAGAACAATTTCTGTGCACCCTGTATATCTATATATTATTAGTATGTATATTTATATATTAATATCAGGATGCATGATTGTTTTCAATTTATGATATCAATTATCTTAATTTTTTACTACTGGTTGCTGGCTCTACAAACTCCAGAAAAAATGTACTTGTTTTCTTCAAAAGCTTTAAAACTTAAAACGTTTCTATCAAAACTAAAATAATTTACACCGATTAACACCAACATTTTTTCTGAACCAGGACAATTTATGTGTTCAACTATAAATAAATAAATAAATAAGGTCTTTATTTGCAAGCATTCATCAAAGTACAAACTCTGTTTTTCATGACAACTTTTGTAAAATTAAGTAAATAAAACAATACAATAGTCTATTCATAAAATCAAAAATAAAATTATCTATACAATTTAGGTAAACATTTCCTTTACAAATCTCTTAAACCTATTACATCTGTACTCTTTTAAAGTGGTTGGCAAAGCATTGTACTTTTTTGGGCCAACGAAAATAAAACCCCTTCTTCCCCGTTTCCAGTTTTGTCTTTGGCAAGTGCAACAGGCGGTCCTGTCGAGTACTGTGTTCACTTATTTCATGTCTAAATACCAACTTTTTCCTAAGGTATTCAGGTTTTCCCGTCTGAAGAACTTTGTGGACCAGATTTACAGTTTGTATGTCAGATTTCCCCTTGGTTGGCTACACCTTAGCACTCAATCTGTGCTCACTAGTGTGATCAAATTTTTTCAGATTGTAGACAAATCTAAGCACTCTGTTCTGCAGCCGGGTAAGGATCATCAGATTTTCCTGAGTAAGGCAACAGGAAAAAGCAGGAAGAGCATAGTATATAACAGGAAAAATGGTTGAGCGGACAATTTCCAACTTAGAAAGTTCTGGCACAATTGAGCTTAGTCTGCGAAGAGTTTTCAAACGTATTGTTACTGTTTTACAGATAGCTTTGACATGGTGAGAAAAATCAAGTTGTGAATCGAGAGTGACACCGAGAATCTTAAGAATATTACTTGAAATCAGTGGTTTTCCATCAACAAAGATACACTGTTCAACACAACTATTCACTGAGTGGGCACCAGAAGATGGCCTATCTACAAGCAAGACAGAACACTTACTGGAGTTCAATAGCAAACCATTCATTCATTCGACCATCTATTTACACTCTCTAAATCATTGTTGATACAACGAATAGTCTTAGCTGTTTCTGAGGGCTTATAAGAAATTAGCAGTTGGGAATCATCGGCATAAGAGTGTAAAGAACAGTGACTTAATTTATCTTTCAAATCTGCAGTGTATATAAGGAATAGAATAGGCCCCAAGAAACTGCCTTGGGGAACTCCGACAAACCTTGGAAGTGCTGACGAGAGCTGTCAATTAACCTTTGTACATTGAGTACGCCCGGTCAAGTACGATGAAAACCACCTCCCTGAGATGTCGTTAAACTGATAAAACCTCAGCTTTGCAAGAAGCAACTCGAAATTTACCGAATCAAACGCCTGAGAGAAGTCAAGAGAAGTCATTACGCTGTTTAGGCCCTTATCTTTTGCAACGATCATTTCGTCAATAACATTGAGAAGAGCTGAACAAGTGCTAAACCCCTGCCTGAAACCTGATTGTGTTTCAGGAAGTAATCCTTCAGATTCTAAATGAAAGACTAATTGCTCGGCCACAACCTTTTCCAGTATTTTGGACATAACAGGGAGGATCGAGATAGGTCGGAAGTCAGAAACCAAAGAAGGGTTTAGGGGTTTTGGGAGAGGAACTACCACGCTCTGCTTCCAAATAGAAGGAAAACTTCCAGTGCTCAGTGATATATTGATCAAATGAGTAATTGCTCCAATACAAAAAGGGCTCAAACCTCTGATAATTTTTATTGATATTCCATCCACCCCAAATGCAGTACTTGTGATACTGTTCATCATATCCTTTACCTTACTTTCTGAAACAGGAGAAAAAGTAAATGGTGATTTTATCCCTGCACATTTATTGCTGCTAAAGAATCTCAGTGTTTCGGTGTCAACTATCAAGTCAACTATCCGTTTAAGTTAACATTAACTTTCTTTTTCAGATACTTCGTGCTACTTACTCGTACATCAGTTTGCTACAGTCTTTGAAGTTTGAGCACTGACGAGATAATTAAATATCAAAGGATTCGTAGACCAAAATTAGCTGATGGAAAAGTCAGAGTTATACATCCAAATAATTTATATTAGTCTATCTACACCCACAAACATTAGTTGACAAATAAATGTTTCGGTTTAGCATAGTCAGTCACTTCTCTCAAAAACAAGCAAAATCTAGCTGGTGTCATATAAAAAAATAAATTTACTAAAAGGAAGCAATTTTTTTGTAATCGTTTATTATTTTCCCAATATTCTCTACAATAGGTTTAGAACTAGACATTTTGCAGCTTTGATCAAGTTAAATATATCTTTGAACTCATTACTAATCTTAGGAATGTATTTAGAGCGATTGGTGCAAATCAATTTAAATAAGCAGATAATAAACATAATTATGTTGTGTGGGAATGTAGAATATTTACACTGAAGTGATCCAAAGTAATTAACGCAGTTTACAGTTTATACTTTTACACCATTTATACTTGTTTAGTCAAGTGTAAACAGTATAGTTTTGTTCATGGAGTCTTTTATAATGTGTGTGGTTGAGGAGCATTTCACGGACATGTACAAACTATGTTTATACAACTTTTACTATAATAATTGTATTGAGATAAAGTCACTTTTGATTCTATCAGCATAAATAAACATTGGAACCTTTCATTCAAATAAGAATTCAGCTGTGCTGTGGCTGGATAGTATTTTGACTAACATACTAACTATTTGTAACTTCAATCCTTGCATAATGTTTTTAACGGTATCCGTATTTTTTACGTTTGTTTATCTTACTATACAGAGTGAAGTATGTACAAAATCTTATGATTAGGTTTAATGGGTCAATTAAAACAAACAACTAGCCTAGAATACAATTATTTCTTAAACTCCTCGATACAATTTGTTAGCGCAAAATAATGCGAACCCTGAACCCTGGCCTTATTTTGCCTAGCCTGTACAACTAGAAAAATAATTGAAATTGTTTTAGATGTTCATTATTTAATCTTTTTGAAGTCAGGTTCGTTTGATAGGGAAACTTAAATGCCAAAAAGTATTCTTTTTCAACTACAAGAATTTTAAAGTTTAGGAAAAGAGATGACAGTATTTAATCCAAATGAAAGTCCTACCTGCAAAAGAAATGTCAAAGAGGAAACCTCTTTAATTTACTGAGTTGACCTTTGTAACCAAGTTACTGTACCTTATTAATGGTTGTTAATATGTAAAACACTCTGCATTTACATGTTAGCCACAATAAAAGGAAGCAATTAGTGTTATATCATGAGGATGTGTTCATTTGTTGATTAAATAAAAACTTTTTCTATTTATAAAGGTTTAAATTACCTGGTTACTGACAAATAGATCGTAACGAACGTAGATGCAACGACTTCAGGTGTTTCGGGCTGCGAATTGAGCAACCCACCAGGTCTGAACAACGATATAAACAACTCATGGATCACTGGCTCAGTGTTGGACGCGCGGTCTCGCTTCCCCCACCCTGTACTGGCAGAACCCGATGCAGCCCATACATTCACATTTATAAAACACACCTTTTTTAGTTGCCGGTCTGTTGAAATATACAGAGATATTATGTTGCTAACGCATGTCAAACTCTTTTAACTATTCAATGCTTTATGTTTTTTTTTGTTTCTTGCATAAAATAACCCATTTTAATTCCGTGAAGCTAAAACATTCACTATACTGAATTTTGGAAGTTGTAGAACAACTACTGAAATTGCTAGTTCCAAAATTTACATGGTAAAATAATAATTAATGGCAAAGCAATTACAGACAGTACAATATTTGTAATTTCAAACCTATTTATTAAACGGAAACGTACTACATATTAAACATTTATGAATAGAACGATTTTGTTAGGTTTTTTCCGCAGATATTTTTGAATTAAATACATACTTTTTTCACTGTGTGATGAGAATGTATCTTACAAAATACGTAACAAAAAATCGAAAGAAAAAAGATTTGCGTTTACCCAAAAAATATATATGCAGCAAAAACTGAACAGATTTATTCAATTCATAAATGTTTAATGTTTAGGCCTAGTATGTTTTCGTTAATGATGGGTTTGAAATTTCACATATTTTATTTTATATCCTTTATTTGCTATTACTGATTATTAATTTACCATATATAATTTGGTAGTAGTAATATCAGTTGACTAGAAACATCTAAAATCAAATGTAGCGAATGTGTAGTTTTAAAGAGTTTCCATGTGTTATTTTCTGCAAGAAACTAAACAGACATAAAGCTTAGAATAGTAAAAAAGTTAAATATGCGTTAGCAATATTTTATCTCTATATATTTTAACAGACTTGCGACTAAAAAGGTGTGTTTTATAATGGTGAGTGTATTGGCTGCGGCAGCCTCTGCCAGTAGAAAGTGGGGGAAGCTAGACCGAAAACAGCGCCCGCTACGCCACTGAGAGCGCAATCCAGCTGATTTTATGGTGGAGTTTGTCAGTAGTTTTAAACAGAGAACACAGGAATTATAACACGAAACGTACACAAAACAAACATTAAAAAATTGCTTGATCACAACTACATAAGTATCTGCTTTTTATTGGTTTAAAGTTACCAGTTCTTTGGAGCCTAGACATTCTAACTCATGAAACAATTAAAAACCTACAAAGCAAATTTATAATCGCACAGTATACTAGATATTTAAATTACAATTACTATGGTATTTGAAAAAATATTTTGAGGTGGTAAATAAATCTTCACCGGCTGTTTGAAAATAACAAAATTAACATTCCTCTTATGGCAGGCAAATCTAAGATGGCCGTTGGCTTCCATGGACTTCCTTGGAAATACATTCAAAACAACAAATAACATTTCTAATCTTACAGTATACTAGACATTTACATTATAATCACTTTGGTGTTTGAAAAACTATTTTTGGATGATAATTAACTCTTCAGCAGCTGTTTGAAACTATCTAAGATGGCCGCTAGCCTCCAATGACTATTAAACACATTTTGGAAGGATGAAATCAAGAATGGATATGCAGCTTGATATTATAAAAAATGTGACTGAAGCTTATAGTTTGATTATAGTTTACGATATGATGTAGATAACATATTAATTAAAATGAAAAAAAAAATAGTTTGTTATGAGGGAATAAATATACTTATGATAAGGTTAATACTGATTCTTCATCATTTGATAATGAAATATTGCAAGAGAGGTCAGTATTACTACAATATAATAAAATAAGTTGAGTAGATATTGTAATTTATTGGTCATCAGAAAGGTTCCCTTTATTAAATTGGACCCAGCTCTCCTTAATCGATTAACTAATTAATTAATTACTACAATATAGTAGCGATATACTACAATAAAATAAAACTAGTGCACATGTTGCTCAAATTCGAGCAATTGCCAAGTATTACAGGTGTTATATATATTTGAAAACAAATAACAGTTACAATTTCCGATGACTTAAAAGAATCAACTCAAAGATAATGTAATCAATTACTCCACTCCAGTTATAGAAATTGGAAACGAACTCACTCTAAAATCGAACGCTCAGTCCACTTCAGTTATCGAAACTGATAACGAATTTTCTTGTGTGTATCATGTGCCTTTACTACAAACATTCGTCTTTTTAAGTAAACAAAATCTTTTCTTTATAAGAAATACATTGGGATTTCAAAGGCCTGAGGGGCAAAGCACGAGGACTTTTATTGCATGAATTGCACGGATTGGTGGTATTAACGGAGGAGTAGTGTTTCGTAGAAATCGCCTTCACGTATTTTACATATATAAGGATAAGTTGAGTAGATGAGTAGATATAGTAATTTCTTGGTCATCAGACTGAGAAAGGTCAGACCCATTATTAAATTTTACCCAGCTCTCTTTTATCGATAATAGCCTTTAAAAGCTATCAAAAATGTTCATCTAATTCCATTACACACTTTTAGTGCAATAGATTAAAATATGCAGCCAAGTGTTCGTTAATGGGTTTAAGTATAATTTAGTTGTTTAATTTAAGTACCTGGGGAGATGTTTTATGATTGCTATGTAAATTAACTCCCTGTAAAAACACTTTAAATTACTCCACAGCCATTATAGTCTATATTTTTTTAGTCTATTGGATAAAAGTTTACTCCAAAAAGATAATTAAAAGGTAACTCAAGAAACTAACCGTTGAGTACGGATATTTTGATGTTGTTTTTATTTTCCTTTGAAAAATGGGGATTATATAATGGAATTTGCAGTATTCGTTCACTTAATGTCTGTTACTTTACAGATTCAGTGGAACAGATTGAGTATGTTATTGAATAGTTCATATTCATGTTTCCATAAACATCCAAGCCAGAACATAACTGAACAAACAATTTGTTATAGACAAATCCTCAAAACCTCTGCTGGAAATGTAAACTCTGTTGATTGAATAATATTTATTAACTCCTTAATTATTAACATAAAAAACACAAAACTAAAAAAGTTGTACAACCAACCTAATTAACACGTTTCGTTCAAGAAAGTCATTAACTGGACCATAATATAGTCTACATAAATCAAGTGACAACAGTAATTACATTTGTCTAGGGGTAATTGATTCCCAATTAAATATATACCTACTGCGAATTTAATAAGTATTTCTATAAAACATAACTAACTACTGATTACTTCTTTATCATGTCAGTGAATAATCAAGTAAAAACTATGATTACATAGTCTTTAGATTTTCAGTACATCATATACTCAAAGATTTGATTTAGTGAGATTCGCAAAGAATCTGATATGAATAGAGGGGCTAAAACCTACATGATCCGACACTAACAATGAAATCCATACACCCAGACAATTCATACTTAAAAAATTGTATATCTTCTAAAATAAATACTTCATTCACCTGAAAATCTGTAATATCCAATTTGTTTATTACCAATAGTCTAATCAATTAAACAGATGGAACATGTTTCTTTAGGGTTTTTAAATTGATAGCCTACACAACAATGAATAATGAATAATGAATAATGAATTTTATTTCCTCAAAAACAAACAATCATCAAATCATAAAACAATTCGGAAATTAACTGACCACTTTGTCCAGTATTTGTGGCCAGTGTTACACAAAACTTATCTTATCTATACATTGAATGAAGAGTTCAGTCTTATCAATCCATTACTTAAATTATCACTCCTGCTGCTACCTGTAGCGTTACATATTGAAATTAAGTCTACTTCTAAAAATTAAAATATACATATTTGACTTCCTGAAATGTAAATATATAAACACAAAATACAACAAATGAACACAAAATATATAAAAAACGTTCTACAATTAAACGATGTGAAAACATAGATTTTATTCTAAAACATTACGAAGCAACGAAGTATCATTTATATTACATAACCATTCTTTCAACCTTTTACAAAAACTGTTAACATTATTACTTCTTTTTATATCAATTGGCAACATATTAAAAACAAAAGGCCCCAAAAATAAATACGAATGCTTGAACAGATCTTTGTTGACTTTAGGGGTCCTGTAAAACAAATTATCTACACTTCTGGTATTGTAATATAGATTATCAGTTCCATTATTCCCACTTTTAAGATAAAACAATTTCAATACTTTAAATATAAAAAGATTCTGAATCGGCATTATTTTTGATTGAAAGTATAACGGAAATGAGCTTTCTCTCAACTGTTTATTAAAAATAATTCTTAAAAAATGATTTTGAGTTGTTCTTAAACGATTGATGAAACTTTTGAAAGTACCTCCCCAGCATATTAATCCATATTGCAAACGTGAATGTATTAGTGCGTAATAAAGTGTTTTCAATAAATGTTCTTCACAAAAATGTTTTAAGAAATAAAATTTTCTAATTGATCTTTTGACATTTGCATGCAGAATTTGAATGTGTTTTTCCCACGTAAATTTTTCATCAAAGTGTATCCCAAGGTATTTAAATGATTTAACTTTTCCAATTTCCTCACATTGGCAATCTACACGTTGGCAGCCTCGTATGTGATACAAAATAGGAGCTGAAAAGGAAAATTCTCTGTAGCTAAAATTTATAAACTTTGTTTTACTAACATTAACTTTCATTTTGTTTTCTAAGCACCAATCTTGGAGTATGTCTAAATCAAACATTAAATTCATTTTTAAAACTTCCTTATCCTTATTAGAATAAAGAAAACCAATATCATCGGCAAAAGCTTGGATTTGACCTTTAAAATTCTTGTCAAGCAAATCGTTAATAAAAACAAGGAATAAAATTGCTGAGGTAACCGAGCCCTGCGGCACACCTACAGTTACGGGCAGTGGTCTGCTGAGGCAGTCACCTACCCGTACCCGCTGTTCTCTGCCAGTCAGGAAGCTGCGGAACCAATTGAGCGCCACACCTCTGATACCAGCTGCTTCAAGCTTAAATAGTAAGATGTTATGGTTAACCAGGTCAAAGGCCTTCATGAAGTCAACAAAGAGACCTGTCGTTTTATTGCCATCGTTAAAACTTGAATATATTAAATTTGTAAAATTCAACAGAGCATCTTCTGTAGATTTTCCTCGCTGAAACCCAAACTGCCATTGAGAAAAAAAGTTTATTTTATTGAAATACTTTACTAGTCTGTTAACCATTAGCTTCTCCAATATCTTAGAAAAAGATGAAAGCAGACTGATTGGTCTTATGTTGTTCAATTTTATTAAGTTTGGCTTCTTGAAAATTGGTATTACGACACTTAACTTTAACTTAGTAGGAAAAATACCTTCACTAAAACTTTTATTAAAAATATAGGTTAAAACAGGTGCAATGTATTGAGCTATTTTTTTAATTAATAATGCATTAAAATTGTCGAAACCCGATGATTTTTTATTTTTAAAACCATTAATGACACCTATAATTTCGTTTTCAGTGGTTGGCACAATGAAAAAAGATTGGCAATGCTGATGTAGACCCAGGCCGGCCAGTGAAGGTGTATCGTTATCAGGTTGCACAATGTTCATCAGATAATAATTAACTCTATCTGCTACACTTTGTGAGTCACTGTCAATAGTTCCATCCTCGAGTTCAACCTTATCAAAACACTGATTACGGGTTTCACCAGTTAGGCTATTTATGACCCTCCACTGTCTAGCGGGGTCACCATCAGCATTTCGAATATGATTTGAATAATACAATTTTTTGACAGTATCCATTTCAAGTTTTAAATTATTGTAGAACATTTTATAGTGATTTCTTAAAACTAAATCATATGGCCTTTTTTTAGTTAACACGTACAGTTTTTTTCTTCTACCTATTTTTTTTTTAAGAGACTTGTCGTCATCCAAGGACTTAGTAGTTTGGCCTTAGCAAGATTCTTATCTATTGGAATGGTTTTAGAACACTTATTTACAACGTCAGTTAAAATTAAATTAAACTTCTCATAACATAAATCAATATTTTTATCATTAAAAACTTCGTCCCAACTAATAGACTTTAAACAACCAATAACCTTATCAAAATCTATAGTCTGCTTCTCACAAAATACTTTTTTTTTGTCTTGGTCTAAAGAAATGTCATTAAATTTAAGACCCAATAAACAATGATCTGTTATATTCAAATCAAATATTGCTTGCTTAAAACTATTTACTTGCCTATGTTTAATAAAAATATGGTCGATTAGTGTTTTAGAATTTGTTGTGATTCTAGTAGCATTCTTAACTATTGATAAAAACCCATTGTTCTCTAAAAGGTACTGATAGTTTATAGAATTTATTTTTCCATCTAACAGGTCGATATTAATGTCTCCCAACAAAATAGTATTTGTATTACAAGACCGACCTCTATATGTTGTTTAGTTATACCTTTAATAGTCAATGGTTGTACTGAGTATTGTACCATAACATATTTTTTCAAAACTTTATACAGCTCACTGTGTGAATAATTATGTTATGACATTGAAACTGCCTCTGCAATTAAATTTGGCACCATTAAATTTGGCTATAACGTTTTGTATTAATAGTCAAAGCTATAACCAACCTAGTTAATACTACTTGACAAACCTATTACTATAACATAATATTTCTTGCGGAATTCAAGTTGAAATAATCAATTGGGTGTGAACTTGACAAGTAGGCTAATATTGTCTCAAATAAAAAATTTAATTTATTCTACTGGCAATCGAATCATTCCAATTGTAACACATAATTAAACCATTACTAATTATCTTTACTGCCAATTAGTTAGTAATCAGATCACTACGATTGGTAATCGTTAAATTGTCTGTGTATCACTTGTCAATCATTTTAATGTAGCGGTATTCACAGAAACTTAGTGCAAATTTATGGTCTCAATCATAACACATGTAAACAGCTCTCATATCTTTGTGCTGGTGTTTTAATCGAAAGGAAAAATAGTTCCAATTTTGAAAAAAACCTTATGCTAGTTTAATGTGATTCAGTTCCGCCTATTGGAATGTAAAAACTGCATTTTAACAGACAACAAACGACAAAGTGGTGTAATCTGGAAAACAGGAGATGGCAAGTAAAGTTATTAGTTACGTGGTATAAGTGTTTACTATTGATGGGAAAATAAGTGGTTCTTTTATAAGGAGAGATACTTTTGGCAAACCTGTGATTTCCTAAAATCACAGAAGCGATCCAGTTGCAGTTTGTAGGGGTTCAATATGTGTGGTTATGAGGAAAACTTCATGACCTCTATTCTGCTGGTAAATAAATTAAACTATAAATAATAACTATTCATTACATAGCATTGGCAAGAGTTAAACTTTTGACTGTTTGCCCCAGACACGCTGTCATACACGAAGGGTAAAGTTTTATTTGTTGATAGCTATACACGTGCTCTTTATTTTAAAATTTAATTGCAAATTTGAAACAAAATTTTCCTCGTTTACTTCATTAGTGGAATAAGGTTAGTTGTATAAGTAAGTTGTTGTGTTAGTCAATTGTATGGGCATGTGTAGATAGGTTGTATAGGTAAGAGTGAATAGGTTGTAAATTAAGGTGTAGGTAGGTTGTATAAGTAAGTCTTCATAACCTGTTTTTAGTTTTTGTCAACTCTTGGTCTCGGGAGATGGATTGGCGGGAAGTGAGCTAATATCCCACCAATTTAATGACGAAGTCATATTTTGACTGTAGACACATACAGTAATAAAAATGTAATTTAAATTTTGGGGCTAGATTGTGTAATAAGTATGAACAAAATATTAGTTTAAAACAGTAATCACATTTTTGTTTCAGAAGCCAACTATGGACCAATCATCTTCTACAAACAGTACAGGAATAATCTTAAGAATATTCAAGTTCGTCATTCAGAATTCAAATATGCCAATCATCGTCATCCCTTTGACTCTCACAATAACGTTCTTTTTATACTCCACGATGGCCTGTATTTACGATGATGGCCTGGCAAATGACAGAGAAGATAAGTTGACAAACATCTCTAATTTACGCGATTTGGCGATATTTTTCACGATCCTTTCGACATTTTTGTTTATCTTCATAAACAAATCTGCATCTGAGAAAACATTTGAAGCTTTGACTGAAAACTTCAATGATTGTAAAGTGAACACAGTTCGTTCAAAAATAGTCAAAGACTACATAGAAGAGCTTGACTGGTACCTCAATATGATTCCAAAGTATTCCATTCTCGGGGTTTTGGTATGGAACATCATATATTTCTTTTATTTCTATTTTTCCTTCACTCATGATAAAGGAAACAAACATTGTGCTCACCTTCCATTCGGAAGGGTTTGGATCGCAAATATGGCCCACTACAAATATTATTTATGTCTAAATCTCATGATTATATCAATTGGCGCTACAGCTTGCTTATTTTTAAATATGCTTATGAATTGTACTGTTCTTAATATAAAATGTAAAATCAGACTGTTATGTGCTGATATAGCTGAACCAGATCAGTGTTGTGATATACCGGTACTTAAATCATGCACTAGAAGGCGTTCCTCGACTTTTATTGAGAAACTAGATTTTGAAAAACGTCTTAAAGATACTTTATGTGATACTTCGAGGCCATTTTCTGCTGATGATGCATATATGTACGTTGACATGAATTCAAGACAAACGACTGCTGAGGATCAAGTTAGAGCTTATTTGACGATTCTTGTTGAACAACATGTCAAAATAATAGAGTGAGTATTTTTTAAAGTGCAAACGATGCCATAGAGTTATTCCATAAGTAAAAGTAAGCTATCCACAATAGTGTTGATTGAAATTAATCCTCTTTGGCTAATGTTTAGTATTCAGTACTTACATCGGTAAAACGTATAGTTTGTATATATCTACTTATTAACATTTTTTGCACGCTGAATCCAAAAATATAATCAGTTTTCGTCGGAAAGACTCTTAAGCGGCCCTAAAACGAAGTTGAAAATTACGAACTTAACGTCCGTTGGGCGGTATGGATGATACGTGACTGGGACGGGTGGCGTCGTCCTGTAATCCAGCTACTAGGAGGTCACGAATTGTGGATATTTATAGGCATACACTGTGGATGCGAATCTCCCTGGTGTGGATTAACGTCCGCACGAGTGAGTACTCGACTATCCGCAGTACTATTCTGATAATTAGACCAATTCGTTAAATTCCAAGGAAAAAATGTGGTTCGGATTCCACTCTAAACTGTAGGTCCCTTAGTTGCCATTAGCTGTATGGGCTATTAATTAACAGCTGTGTCTAAGGGACATGTCGACCTTAGTCACTAACAAGACTACATGATCGTGCCACTCATCCTACACTCATCCTTCACTCATATTAGGGGTTAAAATACGCACATAATGGCATCCCTATCTTGAATAATTGATAATTGATAATTGATAATATATGGTGTTTTGGATGAGTCCTAATGTGGACTGTGGATAGCTTACAGCTGTTTACAATCGACTGTATGAGCAATAGAGTCGATTCATTTGCAACGCTTCGTTCTGAATGTTCCGTTTTGACCGGTTCATTTCAGAGTAATCAGTTCTTTTTAGTCATGTGGGGAATGTGCGAATTTGTGACTGTATTAAGTCCTCTGAAGTTAGGTTAGAGTAAGTTAAAGTTTAGGTTAAAAGAACCAAATTATTAATTTATGTTACCTCAAGATTACGTCAAAATCCGTTACGTGCCCACAACTCAAAAGCTCTTTTAAATTAACATTAAAGTGTACAAAACTTAGTTTCTCAACGACAGAGTAAATTTTTTTTCGTAGAATGAAATCAATTCCCCGTGGTAATGAATCACTGTTGACTTCGTCAACTTTTCTAAATAATGTATTTTTCATCATTTATTACCTATACAAGGTTTTAGTAAGTTATAGAAGTGTAATTAATTGGAAAGAATAGAGCTGTGGGCATGTAACGGATTTTGACCCAAGATTGTTTTTGCACAATTGAAATAGTGGGTGGAAAATAACTAAATAACAATTTCAAAATTGCGTACTTTCTTTCCGTGTCCGGAATTCAGACTTCGCTTTTCAAAAAATTAGCTACCGATATGGCTTTGTCATTCGCTTGTAAAAGGTATCTAACGTGCAAGACTGGTCTAGGCGTGGACAGATCAGCAGATGGCCAGGATCCTGAACAGCACGACACTCACACAAATGTTTTCTTCGTCTGGTAAGAGACTCCATTTCTGCATGTTTGCATTTTTGTACCTCGACCCTGATACGATTTAGGGTCTTCCACACTGTGTAATGAAGGCCTCCACCAGAAGCCACTTCCTCCCTGCCTGGTATGGGAGGGTTAGTCAACGTGGCCACCCGGTTGCTTGAGAGTGATCCATCCAGGACTCGTGTAAGCTCTTTCTGGACCGAAGCCGTCGCTCTGCAGGTTGGTGGTCGTGTAATGGGTGACGAGGGTCTGTCTCTTGCGTAGTCCTTTCTGCGTCGGCAGCGACATCACGTCGGATTGATGGAGGGGCGATCCTATGATAGGATAGAGTTTGTGTACTGGGGTTGGTTTCAAACACCCAGTTACAATCTGAGCCATGTCATTGAATGCAATGTCAACCTTATTTGCATGTGACGATGCATTCCATCGTGACGAGCGCTAGAGCTGAGGTTCTGAGAACATTAGGGTTAGCACCCCATCTACTGGTGAGCTTCCTGATGATATTATTCCTCACTGAGACTTAACCTCTTGTCGCAATACAATGAGTCTTAAATGTCAGTGTGCGGTCCAGTATGACACCAAGATATTTCGGTGTGGGACAATGCTGAAGATGGTTTTAAAAATGCCTGCAAGTATACTTAACAATTACCTATTCTTTTTCAGACATGTGAAACTTGCAGACAAAACGTTTCGCTACTTTTCTGCTATTATAACTCAAGTTACCATATTGGGAATGGCAATATCAGTTGCTTTGATCAGTTCTGTAAGTATGATTTATTACTTTAAACAGTCTACTTTGTTTATGTTTATATTATTTGTATTTTTGGGGACACCGTATCGTGGAAAGTGATCAAAAGAAGCATTAAAAACTAAAATTTCAACTCGAGTTAAATTCAGACTTAAGATCAGTGATGGTTTATTGATAAGGGATCCAAAAAGCCATAAATGCTGTTATCTATGGACAGCAAAAGGATTTTCCAATTGTGTAATAGTTCATATTAACCGTGTCCTATGACATTTAGGAGAAAAGGTTTCTATGTATCCAATATTCAGTCAGTACCAAGAAAAATGAAATTTTCATTAAAATACGATTTTTCCTTATGGTGAAATAAATTAGGCCTTGCAAAGTACCTGCAAAAATAATCTGATGCTAATGTGTACATTAATATATAATAGTTAGCTGAGGCATTTAAAAGTATTTAAAGATATAAACTATATTTCAGAGTGAGAATTGGATGAACCTGGAAGTTATGAATAGAATCATTGAGATTATGGAAGTTTATTCTATTATCGGGTTTTTAAACTATTTTGGACAGTTGTTGCTCAATGAGGTAAGTTTTACTTAAAATTATTTAAAGTAACTGATTCTTAATTCAAGTGTACATTCACTGTAACAATCTGTACAGTTTTTGTGGGATTGCTAATAGACACAAACAGATATATTGCTAAACCGATGCCTATTTTTCCATCTAACAGATCGTACGTGTTTTATACAAATATCCCCATAGCTTCTTAACGCTTTATTTAGAAACTTTTAATTTTATAAATACATTAAAACTACGTTACAATGATCTTACAAAGAAATTATTTTTGTTTTTTCTTACCATTTAAAAATGACGGATATTTAAATCATCAAATCCTTAATATTTTGAAAACAAATAATTATATAGAAAAACACAACAAATAATAAAAGTTATTACTTTTAAAAATAAATCTTATAAAATAAACTTTATTAAACAAAGTTGGTTGAAAAATAACAAAGTAATGGCCCTTTTATCACGCAATATTTTAATTATAACAAACAATAAGACATCAAAAAGGTTTCATTATGTGGGCTTGTGCATGCTAAACAGCTGTTAATTGTCGATTGTTAGTATTCTGGTTAAGAGTGTTGAATGACTGATCCCTGCATTTCTTAATTACTTTTCGTCCTCAGCCTTTGCGGGAAGCACAGCGCCGCAACACGTCAGGCCGATAATAACAAAATGTTAACAGGAATGCAAACACATTTTCATTGTTTTAAGATACTATTTATTGGTTTACAGTTAGAAATACTCCGACAGGCAATGTACGATTGTGACTGGACAGATAAACCCTACAGTTTGAGGAAAGGACTGCTCATCATGCAGATCATGGCCTCTAAACCTCTCAGACTGACAACTGCTGGTATCTACACACTTAAAATGGAGACACAAGGCAATGTAAGTAAATAAATCTATCTTTGCCTACACAGAGAAGCCCCACAGTTGTTGCCTGGTCCTTTCTAGCTGCTGATAAATTGCCTTTCCGAAAATATACCTTCCATTTTGCCTAGAGGTGAGATATCCACCTCGGGTTTGCTTCATTGTGTTTCTTTTGACAAATCCTTCAAAATAAGAGGTCACTCAATAGGGGTTGCTATTTGAAAAAAATAAGTCACCTCATACTCTCTAGCCTGTTAAGGGGAATAAAAATATGTTTGATGTAAAAAATTACGGAACCTTTGTTAACAATCATTGCCACAAACAGAATATTTCTATCTATTTCAGTAAAAAAATTGTTTCAAGACTTGATTTGCACACCGTCTATTAATATCAGTATACATGTTTGTTTTCAATTTATAATATTAATTACCTTATGTACTACTGGTTGCTGGCCGTATAACCTCCAGAAATAATGTACTTGTTTTCTTCAAAAGCTTTTTAAACTTAAAACCCTTTCTATCAAACTGTAAAATAAATCAAATCAAATTAAATTACCCTTTATTCATTTAGTTCACAATATACATGAATGGTGTCAGTATAGAATAATCGTGATAAAAGAAATATCTTAAAAATAATGTAGGTACAAGAGTCAGTGGAAAAAAACATTTACCTTATAACACCATTTATTGCTTATTAACTTAAATAACTGCTTTTAAAATGATTTAAGGCAGGCTGCGGATTTTATCGAATCAGGCAGGTTATTATTAAACTTGACACCAGAGTAGTGGGGAGAAAATTCTAAAGTTGAGGATTTGTGTTTAGGGTATACAAGGCAGTTTTTGTGTCGGGTATTATAATTATGATTGTCCGAATTAACAGAAAATTTTGTAATATTTTGTTTCATAAAAATTAATAAATTGTAGATGTACAGCCTGGGAAAAGTAAGAATATTGTTGCTTTTAAATGTATTTTTACAAGAACCCCTAGCTTTGATAGAATAAATTGTTCTAATGATTATTTTTTTGCAATTTAAAAACTTTTTTATTTTTGTCGAAATTTCCCCAAAAAATAATTCCGTAATTGAAAATACGATAAACATATTCATAGTATACTATTATAAGAGTGGAAATGTCAACTGATCTAGAAAGAATGAGAGTTACAAAATATGCTTTATTTAACTTTTTGATGACATCTGTTGTGAGTTTTCCAGGTTAATTTATGATCTACTGTTACTCCTAAAAATTTGGTGGAGTTAGCAAGGTTGCAAGATAGAGTGGTCATATCGTGAAAAAAAATTGTTATTAAAATTATTTTTTTTTAAGTTCATTAAAAGACACTCGGATTGATTTAGTAAAATTCCATTAGCTTGAAACCAACTTTCCAGCTTTTGGAATTCTTGTTTTATAAGCTGTGGAAAAATTGATTTATGTGGATGGGCGAAGATAGTAGAAGTATCGTCAGCAAACATAATCGATTTAGAATTTAAGGTCATGGGCAAGTCATTGACATACACCAGGAAGAGTAAGGGTCCAAGAATGGAGCCTTGAGGCACACCATCTGTGATTAATATATAACTAGATTTAATTCCCAGTGACTGCAAATTTATACACTGTTTTCTGTTGGATTGAAATGAAACCAACCATTTAATGGTCCTGCCCAATATACCATAAAACCGCAGCTTCCGAATCAGTATATCATGGTTTACACAGTCGAGCGCTCTTGACAGGTCACAGAAGAGACCAGATACATACTGCGACCTTTTAAGAGCATCCGCAACCTCAGATACAAAGCTAAATATGTCATCTACAGTGCTTTCCCCCCTTCTAAACCCATACTGATTCATGTTGAAGAGTTGACATTTATCAAGGTAATCATATAACCTATTAAAAACAATCTTTTCAAAATTTTTTGAGAATGTCGGCAGTAATGAAATGGGCCTATAATTGGTAAGTTCTTTTGGATTGACTTTTTTTATAACTGGTATTACGTTTGAGAGCTTTAGTAGATCCGATAACACACCCTTATAAAGTTAAGTGTTGATTAAATGAGCTAGTGGGATTGAAATAAAAGATGAACATTGTTTTAAGATGAAGGGTGATATTTCATCCTATCCGAACGATTTTGAAGGTTTAAAGTCGTTAATTATTTGCAGAATTTCTTGAGGATCTGTAGTTTTGAAAGACATTAACAAGGAATTAGGTCGGACCCCTTGTTGTAACATTTTTACTGAGCTTTCAGGATCAGAATTGACATTTAGAAGTTTGCAAGTTTCTGTAAAGAATTTTTTAACATAATTTAACTGATTTTTGATGTTTTTGGATTCGGATAAAAATGGAAATTTATCTATTTTACTTGGCAGAAGTATTTGTTTCTGTTTTTACAATTTGCCAAGTAGTCTTAGTCTTGTTGAACGATTTTTTAATTTTATTTTTATTATGTAATATTTTAGAAGTTCTTATACATTTACTGAGCTCTTTACTGTACTTTTTAACATAGTTTTTAAAATGCAGATTTGTGGATTGTTTGCTGAGCTCAAAAAGTTCCCGTTTATGTTTAATAGATCTTTTTATCCCACTTGTCAGCCAACCTTTATCTTTATTCCGGTTAAGACTATTTTTAGCCTTAACTAATGGAAAAGTCGCATCAAAATGTAGTTAAAAATATGTAAAAAACACTTATAAATAGTATTTACATCAGATGTTACATTCAATTTCTGAAAGAAGTAAGACCAATCCTCCGATTTTAAAGAATTGACAAAATTTGAAATATTAACCTTAGAAAAATGTCATATTTATATTGTTTTTTTGTTAACCACAGGTTCTATATGTTTCTTAGTAATAGATTCACAATTGACTTGAAGATATTGAGTTAAGTGATCAGATAAACCATTTTGTACAACAGAAGGCAAACAAAAATTAGGTTTTAAATTAGTTATATGTATGTAGTTATATGTATATGTAGTTACATGTATAACAATTAGTATGTGTATGTATATTAATTAGTAATATTATCGATACATGTACTAGAAACATTTGAAACCCGAGTGGGTACCTTTATAGTTGTAAAAAGATTGAAAGAATTTAATATTTAAGAAACTCTTCAGATTGAGAACTACTTTTCAAAATATTAATGTTAAAATCTCCTGTAAGTATAATAAAGGATTTAGGATTCTTAAGAATAACATACTGTAAAAGAGAACGCAAGCTAGAAAAAAATATGTCATATGCAATTTTTGTATAAGTGGTAGGTCTGTAGACACAAAGCACAATTAAATCAAGAGGGTGCGTGATCTGAGCACCACAACACTCAAAATAAGAGTCAACCGTAAAGTTTCCAAGATCAGGTCTTAATTTAATATTGTAATTATTATTAACCAACACACAAACCCCACCTCTTTTTTTGTTTCTCTCTGCAATATGAACCGGCTAATTGATAAAGATTAATGATAATGTACACCGATTAACACCACAATTTAATTTGAACTAGGACAATTTATGTGTTCAACTATGTAGGTAATACTGAACTTATACTACTTATGTTATATTGTATTTTTTGCCTTATCTACCTAAATTAGACTATTTTAAACACTTTTTACCATTGACACTTTTGAGGGAAACGCCTATTTCACCCTGAAAATCGCAAACGGCAAATGCCGTTTTTACCCAGGAAACCAGGTTAGAAAAATCGTAAAAATAGTAAAGTGCCAAAAATGACCCATTTTTAGGTAAACTAAATTAAATATATAATAAACTAACCTAAGCTAACCTAACCTAACCTGACCTAACCCAACCCATAGGTTAAGTAACAATGTGCCAAAATGACCGATTTTGCGTAAACCCTGGTTAAGTTAGGTTAGTAAAGTTATTGACACAAAGTAGAAAGAAGTTGGGGTACAGTTTCAACTTAGCTAAGTTATGCTAATAAACCCTGGTTAAGTTCGATGTTTTCACTATCAGCAAGTTTGGTTGGTTAGGTTAGGTTATGACGGTTTAATTTTATAACTAATATACCTGGTTAAATATACTTATTTATTATTAGACGATACTTTCAATTTGATAGTTTCAATCGATATTAGCATAAGTTATTCCAGTTAAGAAACTGTACCCAAATAGTTTTTCATGCGTCTAAATTGCCGATTTCTAGTATTTTTCTTGATTTTCAAACGCGATTTTCAGGGTGAAATAGGCGTTTCCCCCCAAAAGTGCTAATGGTAAAAAGTGCTTAAAATAGTCTAATGTAGGTAGATAAGGCAAAAAAATGCAATATAACATAAGTAGTATAAGTTCAGTATTACCTACGTTTAAGTTAACTTAACTTTCATTTTCAGATACTTCGTGCTACTTACTCATACATCAGTTTGCTGCAGTCTTTGAAGTTTGAGCACTGACGAAATAATTAAATATCAGTGGATTCCTACTGGACGCAATGAGCTGACGGAAAAGTCAGAATTATTCATAAAAATAATTTATATTAGTCCATCTACAGCCACGCACATTAGTTGACACATAAATGTTTCGGTTTAGCATTGTCAGTCACTTCTCTCAAAGAATTGTAACTGTTGTTAAATAAAAAAAAATATATTACTAAAAGGAAGCTAATTTTGTTTTTGATTGTGATCGTTTACTATTTTCCCAATATTCCCTGCAAAGGTTTTTGAGGTGGACATTTTGCAGCTTTGATAATGTTAAATATATTTTTAATCTCAGTACTGATCCTATGAATCTATTTAGAGGGATTGGTGCAAATCAATTTAAATGAGTAGATAGTGAGCATATTATGTTGTGTGGAATAAAGAATACTAGAGGCTTGTAGGGACATAAGTCCCCAAAAAGCTCAAATGTAAAACCCATTATTGAAATGTTTAAACAAAATCAGAATCGAATTATCTATTTGTCAGGAACATATCTTTTGTGTAAAACAGTTTGTTGTTTGCCTTTATTTGCGTTCGTTGATGCTATTAGCAATGAATAATTTGAACTACTTCAGAGTTTTAATTCTACTAAAGTAAGCAAACATGTTTGGGAATAAATATTGACTTACTAAGGTAGCTATTGTCATTTGGTTAGAGATTATAAAAAGGCTTTCCTGATTATTGAAATATTGGAAGTTGTCTTCGTCAAATATGAAAAGGCAAATAAAGGTGTGTTGAGATAAGCTCAGTTCTTGGTCAAAAAGTCTAAATTAGCACCCCGAACCAGTTATTATTTCTAGGTTTGCGCTCCTTTTGTAAAGGTTTAACAGGCAGCAACAGATACCTGGTAAATATCTCCTCCTAACAATATTGCTTTTCCGTCCATTGGAACTTGTCAGCACCTACTTACTTGGAACTTGTAGCAGGCCTACTTTTAATGAACAAATATATTGCCTGTATGAACCTATTTCAATTTTATTCTCAGGTTGTTTTCTAAGAGTGGCCGTTGGGTTATTCCACTTCATACAAAATATTGATACACTACAATAAATCTAAAATTAAAAATGTTAGTAAATGATAAATATAGAAAAAAGTGTGGAATAAATCTTTAAGATATGTTTTGAAATTAAACTAAAACAGAAGTTTTCCATTAAATCTTGACTCGTTTATTATTTAGTCAATGGGGTTATTTCATGTTAAACATTCCTTCAACACAACAATAACCTTCAAATTAGAGGAAAAAAACTTCATTATATTTTTTAGCCATTCAAGTTCAATTAATTTGATTTGAGCCATCTACTATGATTCTACTACTTATCATACGCTTAACTAATTTACTTAAAAATACACAAGTTTGCAAATTGCACAGAAAAAAGATGTAATCTTTCTAAGACGTAACTAAAAAGTCTTAATTATTATAGGTAACATAGTCCCTGGTTTTATATAGTATACAGTACATTTCCCAATTGACTGGCAAATGAGTAAACCAAAATGTAATATTGCTTACTGGCCTAGTGATAAACGATGATCAGCTGTATTGTAGTAAACAAAATCAGCAGTACATGGCTTCTATTGCTATTCTTATGGAGAACATTTTACGTTATATCTAACTTTGCGTTAAGGCGGGGGTATTTACTATCTAACGTTGACAATTGAAACTTGAATGCATCATTAAACAAGCCGATAGGCCAAACACAAATGGTATCCTGGTGCCGTTCTTTGATCGCTTTGGAATCGAACGAGCAACCGTCAGATTTGAAGGCGAGCAATATAACCACTCGGCTACCAAGACAATTCTATTTATCCTGGAAAAGAAAACTATATTGTTTTCTGTCTTATAGCTTTTGATCTTCCAGTTAACCTCACTTAACCGTCTGTCGCCTGTTACGCTACACGCGCTGTTACGCTGTTGCTGTTACGCTGTTGCTGTTACGCTGTCGCTGTGCTGTGTGTAGCTTCCGCTATTTAATGAGTTTTGCTGTTATGTTGTCCCTTTAACAGGTTTATTTTTAAATTAAGTGATGAGTTGACCAGAAGTCCCTTTTAGGCTACAATAATCATCCATTTTCTACAATTAGAAACAGTAGCCTACACATGTCACATAGATCCTTAAACATTCGAAATATTTTTTTTGCAAATATCTCTTGATCAAATGGTTGAAAACATTATACACAGACAATCTAATGATTACCAAGTTAGTTTTTTTACGTCTCACCTTTACATCCTAGGACGCTAGGTTCTAGCCCACACTGCTTTACGCATTACTTCATGCTATTCCTAGAGGGTTGTGGCATTATCAAGTGGCTCCATCACATGGAATCCATTGGTTAAAACCAGAACCTCGGGCTCCGAATCCCCACATTATTAGTGGATCTGCTCGCCCCAATGATAACCTACTGTAATCACGACTTTCCGACTATTCACTGATTAACAATGGGGTAGTAATGGTTGTTGAAGAGGGTGTTTATAAAATTATTCAGTAAATTTACGCAAGGTTAAAACTGAATTTTATGTTAAACATGCTTAAGTGTATTATCTGTTTTTTTTTCGCTTCATTTTACACAACGTTCAATGTTGTAAAAGAATAACTTTTTCTTTGTTAACTAGGTTGGCTCTACGAGTTATTTCGTATATGTTTTGGAAGTAAGTTATTCTAGAGCGACCCTAAATATTATCCACACTGAGTTTACATTCCCAGCACATGTTGTAAGGACAGTTCCATAACAAATGATTATTTCAGTTCCGTTTTGGCTTGGGTACAGTTAATGTTTATGGGTGTATGAATACAAACTATTGAATAACATAGCTAGACTAGATCTTTTCATCTTCTGGTTGAAGTTGAAGTAGGCTTTTATTAAGTCTCTAAAGAAGTTTTTAAATAAAGGCATTGATTATTTACTTATATTTATAAATGTTCTTGACTACAGAGCCTGATCATCTTAGTCAGCAACAAATAATCTATTCAGCAAAAAAACATTTTCATCTTCGTATTCAATACACACTCTGGTTTGGGTGTGTTGTAAATAAAATATAAACTGAATGAGTTTTTTTGTGAAACAAATAATGTTGATCATGTTTCCAATTAAATATTTGTTCATTATATTTTATTTCAAGTTTATTTTAAAAACACATTTTAAATAAACCTAACATAGTGATACAAATTGCTGAGTGTCTTTGGTTAAACCACCTGTTGACAAGTAACAAGAAATATACCCTCCAGCCTTTAAGAATTTTAATTAAAGAGTCTCTTCTCGGTTTTACATCCCTTCAAGATATTTGCAAATTCCACTAAATAATGCAGAACCTTCTGTTACCGCCCAAACCTCAATGAAATTAATTAAACCTTCATTAAACAAATTCTGCTTGGTTTTAATTGGTTTTGTATTTGCTATAATTTCCATAACTGCAATCAACATTGATTGCCAGGTAGAAAATGGTAAAATTTAATCATAATAGTGAATTTAAAATACTATTACAATTTGAATGTACTCTAGTAAAAAGTTATTTTACTTTATTTTAAATAACAAATAAATTAACAAAAAAATGGGAATCTTTTTACTGATGCACTGTTAAACATATGTATTGAATACGTTTTTCACTAATAAACAACTAAATATCATATTTTTAAACCCCTCATTAATATCTAGATAAGAAGCAGACCCTTATTGAACGGACCAAAGCCCAGAGGGTACGAGAAAGCCTTCTCTTTGAAAGGTTGCATTTAATGAAGGTTCTTAAAACGTTCTTATAAAATTCTTAACATGAAATAATAACACTGCAGTTTGACCCATTTCATTAACTATTTTTACAATTTACTCAAGAAGTAAAAAATGAGAGTACAAAAGATGTACTAATAAGCTGTATGTTGAGTGTTTAACTACAAAATATAATTAAATTCTTTAATTAAATTCGGTTTTCAATCACTGGGCCTGCGCTTTTTAAGAAACGCCATTCTGCACTAAAGATTGAGTTTAACTGTTTTAAAAACAGCAACCAACAAACAACAAAAGCAACATAATATTCGTGTTGTGTTGCCAATTTTTGAGGAGGTTTGTATGTGTTGTTATCGAAAAGATAGCCTTGTAAAACCAACACTGCGTCACCAGCCTACATCTCCTAAAACTTTGTTCGATCACGGTTTTAGACTTTAATCTAAGTTAGCTCACTTTTAGTCTTTAATCCTTTGTACTCTTCCTACTTCTCGAATAGCTACACTTTGTTCAGTTACATGTGCTTACCGTTATCCGAAAGTTATGTCAAATCCTTGCGTAAATATGACCACTTACCTCAGTTTAAAAAATCACTTTTATTAAATTAAAGTGGTGGATATTTCATCATTCATCTTAAGTTATTCGATAAATTTTGAAAACCCAAATTTTTCTCTTCCTTTTTCCCTCTTAGTTGCAAAGCACGGGTATAGCAGCTACTTTTAAATGTAATTAATTATTGTAAATACAAATGTTAGTCCTATACAGGGTGTTTGGTAGTCAATGTAAAGGATTTCAAGCCATTATTATTTACTCAAATTTCGATAAATAACGCAATTTGAATATGACTCATACTTCCAGCAACACCACTTTTTAAAATTTATTAAATTATCTTTACATTGCATAGTAAAATACATTTTTTTTTATTTTGGTAAAAAATAATATTTACAAAGGGCTTTTTGGAATCTTTAATGAATATTCTAACAGAAAAAGTATGGTAATTTAAAGACAAATCCATATAAAAAACCTTATAAAGTTGACACTGGCTTCATATTCATGGGATTTTAACAATTTTCTACCTTTTCATATTTTATGAGATTTATGTTCTTAGTTTAATCAATAGTCATATTTATAAAAAAAAAACTAACATCATACTACTAAAAATTTAGTTCGTATCTTTTTGTTTCAAATTAATCCCTTTCTCCTCGGGTCCGATTATGGTGGAGAAAAGACTTATTTATTAATATTGACCCTTTATACTAAACAGTAGCTTTTATAAGCTTTTCATAACCTTCACTGTAAAGGTTAAGTGGGTCAGCTCACTTGACAATTATTGAATAAGAGTAGTTTAAAGTCCAATATACGTAATAAAACCTTTTAAAATGTAATGTCTTTCAACTATCGTTACATCTGAATTACATATACAGTAATTCTTAGTGATAATTAGGCAAGTACAAGTCATCAGAATGTCATCATGTTCAAATCAGAAATTTAAAAATTCATATCACGCGTCCAACCCGACGTCTTCGTCAGAACTTGCGTGTTCAGAGTATGAATATATGGTGAAAATACTAAATTAGACATTTTCAAGCAAAGTGTAGGTTTATCTAATGAAATTATTATTTTCAACCTATAAACACATTAGAGTTAAAGCTACTCATATTATACTAGTTTCTTCAATTGTCATCAGTAATAATATTTAGTAAAAATAAAGAAGATGAAAATGTACAAGATTTTTTATTTAATGGAACCAAATTATTTTTAAAGTTGTGTATGTTGATAGCAAATTAGTTAGTGTTTCGGACTTGTATAACCTTTAAAATCTAAGGGGCTTAGGACGCTTACCCTTAAGCACGTTTGTGAATATTACATTTTTAAATGCCATTGGTAATGATAAAAATACAAATCACAGACTAGAGCTCCTGCCAACTTATTTATAATCTTACATTTTAAAGATTAAAATTGTTGTCAGTTTAAACACATGGTATCATATGTGATAAATTGTAACAATGATAATACTTTCAACGCCGTAAAGTAATTATTTTAAATGTACTACTTTTTTACCATAATATTGTCTGACATTAACATTTTTCGTATTATTCGCCTCCTGGTGGGTTTGTCTGTACTGCCCAGGAATTGCAGACACGGTCGAGTACACCTTCTTTTATTGCGACAGGTGACATGTCCGCTGAACCTCTTTGATCTCTGAGATCGGTAATATCACTCCTGTCAACATTGTTGGAGCTATGCTCCACGGAGAGGGCAACTGGACCTATGTCAAGCAGTTCACCAAGACCATACAAGGCTAAGAAAGTTGACCTTGATTGGCTATAAAAATTTGTTTTTCATCAATTGATTAAGACTAAATTGAGTAAACTCCTAACTACAATCGAAATGAAATGATTCTCGACGAGATTTTTTAAATGGTTCAGTACAAATTTGAGCTAATCCCACATACATGTCAGTCAGTTTATCTTCATAATTTGATTGTTCTAGATAATTAAAATCCTGTAATATTCAAGGCAAACGTATATACGTCAATTTCGTGTCAATTATACACTTTACTTGATATTCTGAGGTCATTTCTCTTGTCTTGTTCAATCCAGTTCAGTCCATTTACTTAACCCATTTCAGTCCAATTTCTCAATCTAATTCAATCCATTTAGTCAATCCCGTTCCGTCTAGTTACCCACTTTAGTCAATTTTAATTTTTCAATCCAGTTCGATCCACATTATCAATCCAGTTCAGTTCTGTTACTTAATCTAGATCAGTCTATTTACTCCATCCAGTTTATTCCACTTACTCAATCCAGTTCAGTCCATTTACTTAATCCAGTTTAGTCTATATACTCCATCCAGTTCAGTCTACTTACTCAATCTAGTTCATTTCAATTACTCAATCCAGTTTAGAAAATTTACTTAATCCACCTCAATCTACTTCACTTTCTCAATCTAGTTCAGTCCATTTACTTAATCCAGTTCAATCCATTACTCACTCCAGTCCACTCCAATTTCTCAATCCAGTCCGATCCACTTACGCAATCCATTTCAAATCTACTTAATTAATCCAGGTCAGTCCACTTACTCAATCCCAATCCAGTTCAGTCCAATTACTCAATCCACTTCATTTTATTTACTCAATCCAGTTCAAACAATTTACTCACTCCAGTCCACTTTTAATTTCTCAATCCAGTTCGATCCACATACTTAATCCAGTTCAGATCAGTAACTTAAACTAGTTCAGTCCATTAAATCAATCCAGTTCAGTCCATATACTCACTCCAGTCCACTCCGATTTCTCAATCCAGTTCGATCTACATACTCAATCCAGTTTAGTTCAAATACTTAATCTAATTCAGTCCATTTACTCAATTCAGTCCAGTCCACTAACTCAATCCAGTTCACTCCATTTACTCCATCCAGTTCAGTCCATTTACTCCATCCAGTTAAGTCCACTTACTCAATCCAGTTCAGCATAATAACTCAATCCAGTACAGTCTATTTACTTAATTCAGTTTCATCCATTTACTCACTCCATTCCACTCGAGTTTCTCAATCCAGTTTGATCTACATTCTCAATCCAGCTAAGTTCAGTTATTTAATCTAGTTCAGTCCATTTACTCAATCCAGTTTAGTCCGTTTACTCCATCCAGTTCAGTCTACTTACTCAATCCAATTCAGTCCTATTTCTTAATCCAGTTTAGTACTTTTACTCAATCCACTTCAGTCCAGTTGCTTAATTTAGTACACTCCACTTTCTCAATCCAGTTAAGTCCATTTACCCAATCCAGTTTAATCCATCCTACTCACTCCAGTCCATTCCAATTTCTCAATCCAGTTAGATCCTCTTACTCAATCCATTTCAAAACTACTTACTTAATTCAGGTCAGTCCACTTACTCAATCCAGTTCAGTCCACTTACTCAATCCAGTTCAGTCCACATACTGACTGGACTATGTTTAACTGACCACCATCTTTTCGGGTTGATGAATAATCTTGACTCAAGTTATTAGTCAATACACAGGCCATCCAATACATAATAATTTCAATAATCTTCCAGTCATGTTATGGATAACATACGCTTAGTTGCAACCCATTACAATTAGTTGTTGTTAAAATGCCAATAATCATATGCTTGAGATATAATATGTCTCAACCATCTTAAAGAGTCATGAAATAAAAGCTGAAACAAAAATATGAATAAACTTATTAGGGTTAAAATTCTTCACCGTAATTGATTCTAAGATAGCGTCAATACATTATTGTTCTCACACAAGGTAAACCAGTCTTTGAATATTTTGATATTGATAGTTGTGACGTAGAAACGGCGGAAAATAAAGCTATTCAGTTCTTCATATGTTTATGTAAGAAACCATTTAAAAACAAACGACTCACGACATTATGTGGCCCACGATCTTCCAGCCAAACATTGAGCGGTAACTGTTTCTTCTACGTTTTGGTCTGGCTTTGTCTTTAGTTTTGTTCTTGCTGTCCTGGTTATAATTTGCTATGTTTTATACCTAAAGGTTTAAATTGTAAAGAAAGTTAGAGGAGTAGTTGGAAAAATGTTATCGAGGGATCCAACGGGTACACAGTACTAACGGACTACTTTCAGCTACTTTCAGATGCTTTTAAAGCTAAGTATGCACTTGAGTTGCTTCGGTCGTTCATCATATTAAATTTTAAGTTATTGCGATCTTAATGCATGTTTTGCCTATAGACATCACAAGAACAAAACAACCTGCGCAGAAACGAAAAGATCACGTGGTTCGCGCCGGTAGGTGTGGCGTACCCTTCAAACCTGCGCAACTCGAAATGGCCCAGGGTTCTTTTGTTTCTGGTATGTCTATAGAAGTTCGTCAAAATCGGATTTTATAAACTTATTGTATCCATATTATTATATATATATATATATTAAAAAATGTTGGTCATTTAGTTCACGCTGATTGCGAGATAACCCCTTGACGGATTTTGATGATTCTTTTTTTTTATTTGAAGGTCAATTCGTGTTGAAGGTCGTGACGGAGCCAGTACTTTGATTTATACCTCAGGGCTCTGACCACGGGACTTCTACGTTCCCATGTTGTTCAATTGGAGGAGATTGTTATTTTTATTTATGGTTTATCAATACCATATACAATCTAATAGAAAATTTGTATTTAAAACATCTGTCTCAAAAAGTTTGTTTTTCTTTATTATTTTTTAAGATTTAAAGATTTCTAGTTTAAGCTGTTTTGGAAAACTATAAAATTCTAAAGGGTTGTGTGCTTGGCTACTATGGATTTTTCTACTTCTATTTGACACTACACAGCTTTTTGTGTAATTTTCTATTTTCTTTCTTTTAGAAATATGTATCTTGGATTTTTACTACATTTTCTAAATTATTAAGATTTTTCATGAACAAAGTACCTACATCTTTTTGGTAGTGTTTGGACGTCCCTTTACATGGAAAAAGGTTTCTGCCTTCTTTATGAAATCGGACATTTGATCTATGGAAGGTATCTCAATGATTGTATCAAGTACGTCAAACAGTAGATTAATTAAAGTTTTTACACCTGCATTTCTATTTTATTTTACAAAAAAATTGCCCGAGTGAAGAGCCGGCCAAACAGCTAGTTTCTGTTATGATTAAAGAAAGGACATTCAGTTTTCATGCACATCTCAATCTGTCACTACTAAAGCTTTATTGGCGTATTTTTCTAAATAATTGTAATAGCTTCTGGCAAACTAAACCAGTATGGTTATGAATTAGTATTGACAATATTATTGATTGCTATTAAATACAGTTTGTTATCCGTGAAATATCAGAATAATAATTATACATATTTTGCGTGTGATTAGGAACTGATTAAAATAGTTTAACGTCGATCCAATTACCAAGGGGCTGGATAATAATGTCACAAACTGCAAACAAAACTAAATCCCGCTGTAGCAGACAGAATGTTCCATATAACAATATCACTCCCAGAAGGGAAATGTTATAACTTTGTCATTTACATTAGCGGAAACTGCAAATTGTTTTATTCTCTTGGGAAACTCAGTTGTTAGTCTATGTTGATGACGGATTAATAATGATACACTGGTTGGTAACTTCTTTATTTAGTGCCCTTTTCATTTTCTATAGTTATTAATATTACATTTTTACAATAAGATCCATTTTTGTCACATTTAAGTCACCATGTTTAACAAGTTTGATTCGGATTATTTTGCCTTTTGATTGATATTCTCACAGTACATAGCTAGTTTTTGTTATTATAAGCTAATGACCACACTTTATTTGAATCCTTTTAGACACCCTCAGTTGACAGTTATACTGCTGGGATGCATTGTTTCACCGATTTGCAGCTTAAAAAAATTACTTAACAAAACCCTAATAAGGAAAACAACTATGTATGCTGCAATCTGATTTATACTTTTTTAAGTACATATTGCAATACGGTTTATTTCATTAATTTTAGACTTAAGTATTAAATTTTAAAAACAAATGTAGACGTTTTCTGGTGTTTCGGGATTAAGTAAATTTGAATTTATTTTAGGAATGGTTCTTCGTAAAATTGATTTTAAAGGCCCATTTTTTGCCTAGATTTACTACAGTTATTTTACAGCATAAATAATTGTAGTAAATCTAGGCAAAAAACGGGCGAATGAAGTCATTTCTACAGGAGTTTTATGTTAGGTTTTGAATACACAATGTTATATTTCATCATTATGGCGTTAAGTGCCTGAATGAGAAAATGGGCGAGGGTTAAATTCCACTTTTTGCAAGTGTGATGAACTACATTTTTCGACATATTTCACCAAGCAACCTAAGTTAGAAAACGGCAAAACTTTTCATGCAAACGAACTATTAACAAGAATGCAACAATAAGCTAAAACCGACTAAAACGAGCGAAGCATACTTTCGACACATGCGATTGCGGATCTAAAGTATCGAAGTTACTTTAGACTCGCAATGCGTGTATTAAAAAATCTGTTTCTTTTGCTGTATGACGAAAAATATAATTTAAACATCGTACCTTGATTCAGAACGATTTCATCCACAGATTCTGTTATCTTATGAAGTGCGGTGACTTAAGAGTAGTAAATCCAGTACTGCTTGTAAAATACCTAGCACACACAATTTCATAAAAAGTTACGTTTATTATATGAAAGCCATTATCATTGTCAATTGAGTGGGGGACGCCCTCCTAGGTGTGTGTTGTAACCCGAGTTTCGAATGGAGTGAAATGATCTTTATAGCTCTGACTAGGATCATTTGTATCATTAGACAGGATCAATTATTTTCACAATGATGAAACTTTGTCCAGTTTCAAGCTATCAAAAAGCTACTGACCTTTCTCAGGATTATATATGAATTAACTTCAATAATTTATTGACTTGTGTTCTTTAACAGCTAGCCGATCTGACGCTGCCCAATACCTTTTTTTTAGGCACTTCATGGACATTTTTTTTACAATTTATATTCATCCATCGGCTGACTGACTGTTAATAATATTAGTAGAGAGTACAACTTTACAAAAAAATAATCTTGTTGACTCAATATGAGAAATGTTTATTGTATTCTTACATAATAATATAAATAAACACGTTAAATCTCAGGAAAGCAGACCAATGGAAAAACCTAATGAATCCGTATTTTTTGTTGAAATTTTTTATTTTAAAATCCAAATAAATAATTATTTAGTGGAAAAACTCTACTTTTTTTTAAATTTTCATTTCAGAGTTAATGAACCATAAAAAAACGTTTCATCTGCAAAGCTGAATGCTTAGCAAAAGCGTTGCAGTGCTAGAGATTTCTCTAGAATGGGTTTATTTATTGGATTGGTTATAAATAAATATTTACCACGAAGAAACATAGGCCTAACAGTAAAATGAAACTTGAATTAATAAAAAAGAATCGTCGAATTCGTGATAGTTCATAATTACTCAATACAGTAATTAAAATAGGAATAAACACGTTAATTTCATTTATTAATTTTAATTATTAATTTCTTTGCTCTGTGTCAGTTTTACTTCCGGTCATGGCAGGACCAAATTGGCAGAAAGAATTTAATTTAATTCCGAAGTATAATGCGTCGTCTTATTAATAAAAAGATTTTGCACTTTAATGCAGAACATTAATGATACTTTCATTGTAAAGATGAATAATGATCTAAAGCTAGTTGGGAAGAAGTAGGGACTATAATAGCAATTTTTATTTCCACACAAGATGTAAAAAAAACTAATATATTTATAGAGTCCTGTTTAGGTAAAATATTTTCATAGTATTCTCTGCTAAAAACATTTTTATGCGAAGAGAATTTACTGGAAGCACGTACGAAACCCACGTCTCAGCAGAATTGGCCTGATTGGTAGAAAACAGACATGACTTGCTGCTGCAGAAAGTGAGAGACTCATAGCTGTCGTCCAAGAGATATTTTCAAAACATTTAGATCCAGAACTTTAAAGTTTCGTGATAAAAGGTTTGTTTTGATTAATATCTGCTATGTGGTGTTATATTAGTATGGTGCTGATTAAATAAAGCTTATTTTCACTACAAAAATACTTGTACTTTTTAAACAATTTTTATATTCATAGTAGATTTCTACCGTAGGTTTATTTAAACCAACTTTGATACAGATTTAACTTAATTTAAAGTCAGGAATAACGCGAAATGAAAATTTAGTTAATGCCAGTAAACATTTGCGTTGTTTGTGCCTATTATAAAATGGGAATGCTTCAATCAAATTTAGGAATGTGTATCTATATCCTATATGCATTAATAGAGACACAACTTTACAAAGATTCTTGATAATTTTACTATCATCAACTCCTTACGTGTTTAATGTGGATTCCTTTCTCAGACGGTCCTAATTACTAAAAATAAATTTATATCAAACACTTGATAACATGAATGAAAGTGAAAGAATATTAAGAACAGAAAAGATAACTACTCTTTCTGATGAAAGGTTACCTTTTACCATTGACAATAGTTATTTGTGCAACTAGTGAGAAAAGTGAGCAATTGACTCACTCGAGAGAAATCCTTACTCACGAGCCGTAGGCGAGTGAGGAATGGTTTCTTGAGTGAGGCAATTGTACTTTGAACTCGAGTTGCACATTATACTTTTCCTACAGTTACCATAAAACAAAAACATTTGTGAAGAAACATGAACAAACATAACCTATTTTTACACAGAAGTGAACTTTTAATATAACATTTAATGTGAAGTGACAAATACAACAGTACAACAGCTGACCAGCTGATTTACAGCCAGTGCTGCCAACGAATTTCGCGCGCATACGACGTTGCCTGCATGTTACGCGCTCACTATTTCGTGCCTTCACGTTGCAAATCTGGAGTGAGACAAAGTAATTAGAGTGAGACAATGTTAACATTGTCTCACTGGTGAGCGAATTGGCCACTTTGCTTTCTCAAATCAGTGAGAGAACATGTACATTGTTAGGTAACTGTAGGAAAAATAATTAAATACACTGCTTTCCTTGTGCTTTTACAGAAATGGTACACGATATTTTGTATTTTCAATTTAATATTCACAAAATATTACTGACCCTTTCAAGGGACTGATTTTATTACAAGGGTCGAGGCAATAATGTAATATAGTTTGTCTTAGCTCTTCTCTTATTCAAAACATTAAAAGATCCTTCTAGTAGAGCAGTGGTTCTGCCTTTTGGTGTCAAACGCTACTGTTCATAGATCTCAATAATATTCAAAAATACATTCTACAAAATTTAATATTCAAGTCAGAAGCGAGATATGACCATCAAGACTTTAAAACTGTGACTATCATTAATGATAACCATTAAAACTATGTAACTCTCCATTCATAAAGGTTGGAGGGCTTTAAGCGGGTTTCCTTATTAATGTTTGTATTTAAAAGCCGTAAGCGTTTCTTTTCTTAGAAAACTGTAAAAGTCTTTGACAAGTTGTTAAGAAGCAAAGTTTGTTGAACACTGTCATTACTGTTATCGATACCGTTAAAAGTTTAACGGGAAAACTCTATCGAAGCCACTGTAGTTTTTATAGCACCGTAAAGTTAAAGGTGTTTAAAGTAGTTGGCAATATTAAGGAACTAGTCGGTTAAAATATTTAGGGATTTCATTTTATGGTTTAGAATAAATTAGCTTTGCTGTTCCAAAATTTACTTTACCAAACTTAGTAAAAAGTATGTCCATAAGAAAATATGTGGGGTATCGAAAACTTGTATAGCCTGGAACATAGAAAAGTATGCAAAAGACTGTAAAACATTTTGCTATTATATAAACAATAATGTAGACTCTAGTAATTATTAGAATATGCTTATACGTAATTGTTAGATATAGTATGAAAGTAACAATACACCGGCTTATGACAAGTATTAAATTATATTTATCGTTTACACTTATAGATTGTGTATTTTGTGTTTAGTGTTCACTTTTCCTACCTGTTTCACTTTTCAATGTATTTAAGTATCGTTTGTGGAGGTACGTAATTTTTGGAGAAATTTTGATCCTAATAAATTCGGAAGTGTGGTCGGAAGTAACACATACATTGTACTACAAGCTACATACTCTACTCCTCTAAAGCAATACTTGATTCCATAAAGTTAAATATTAAAAAGTATTTCACCTGTACAATATACTATCGAACTTGTCTTACAAAGCTACATCCAATTTCAAATCTCGTGTTTGCACGTGTTGGATGTCATCTATATATTATAAAGCTAATAAGGATCACGATTTTTTGAGAAAACCGTAAGCTACACATAGGTATTGACTAAAGGTAATGACTATACACACTTATCAACCATGTACATGAATGAAGGGTCTTAATAACTGTTTCGGTTTTATACTTGAATCAGGTAGTCTCATACAATTGTATAAGTACAAATCTATATACTTAGAGAACATATTACAGAGTAGTTAGAAAATTGCCTTTCAGGTTTTAACTGCTTAAAGTTTTGTTTATTGAAACCAAAACATTTGAACTCCCTTTCCCGGATACGTCCTATGAATAAACATTTAAAACAGTAAAATCTATCTATATTTTTAATTCAAGTTCAATTTATATTTTGCTGACTTATCCGGAACAGTTTATTGCTATTTATAATGTGTCAAACCAAGACATTGCAACTTTTAAACATTTTATTCGTCAGTTGTTGTCAATAGTTTCCCTTTATTTTATATGGAATCTATTTTATACCACCAACCACAGTGATTGTAAAAAACTAACGTTTTTTTTTTTGTTTTGAAACCAAAATCTCACTGTTAGAAAGTTTAACTAAAAACTGACCGTTGACACAAAAAACTCTCCTCATACTATATAAGCTTGTTTCCTATGTTACTCAATATTACCCGGCTACAGATATACATATAAACAAGCTTTGAAAAAAAAACACTGAATAAACCTTTTAAAGAAACAAAATGGCGGCCATAAATAAAATTTTGTAAAATTAACGTTTTTGAGTTATTTAAGAAACAAAATTGTAAATGGCCGCCATTTTGTTTTATGAATTTGGAAAATTGTAATATTTTATGTAGCTTTGTATCGTTGTTATGAATGTCTCGACAAAGTTTTAATTTCGTACGTTTAACCGTTTTTTAGAAAAAAAATTATAAGTGAAAAAAATGATGCCTGGGTGAGTAACTAAGGAATTCTAGAAAATTTAAATATGATATTTATATGTTTCTTACCCAGGGACAATGCTCAAAAATATTGGTAGAGTTCCGACACACCCTGTAGAACATTAAGTGACAATGACTTTTTAAAGCATATATTTACATTTTATACAGTTTATTGTTGACCAAAACTACTGTATGATGTGCGGCTGCTGTCAGGTGTAAGAGCGCAGAGGTTCCGTCCTGAAGGGGTTTTTTACAACTCCTGCTTTGGTTATCCACTGCAAGTAAATATAGCACACTCTTTCAAATTACCCTTCCTAGACATAATTTAGAACTCTAAACGAATAAATCTTCATATGCACGATTAAAACTCCTTCAAAAATTACCTATTTCACTAAAAAAGAAAATAACACAAATAGATTCAAAATCGTACGAAAAGACTTAATGATAAGTAACCCACTTTATTCTATCAAAGAATTTTTAGAATATAATCTGGAAACGTTCATTTGCTTTCCAGGTACCTAGTTTTACACTGATGTAACCTTAAGATTTGCCGATTTTTAAAGTTATAGAACTTATTATTAGTTAAACAAATAAATCCTTCGTAATAAATGATTACAATTATTTAGTTCATAATTTTTATTTAAGTTAGTTTAAAAACGCTATGCCAGACATATTGTTTAAACTTTATGCATAAAGAATATTTGATTGATTAATTTTCTTTAACTTAGTGATAATACGGCCCACTAGTTTCCATCGCGAGAGCTATTCTCCTTTACATAATAAGACGACAAATGTTTCTAAGGTTAACAGATATCTCTCTGTGTTGGGGAAATACATCCGTTAAAGCCCCATAATAAGTAGTTAATTATTTTTAGTAAGCCTGCAACTGGAAAAATAAGAGAAACCGAAGGATAGCGTGGAATAATAATAAACCCCACAGATCACAAATATAACAAAGCAATACAAGTAACGAACTGCTGGGTCGCCACACTCGGTGTCAGAGTCATAAAACTGGAACGACGCTGAGGGTTTTACTGCCAAACCGCAACGTGGCACATTGAGTTTACTGCATTCCGTCATATATAATACGGATGAAAATAATTATGAAATGAAATAATATTGTATTTCCCATTAATTATATAGATCAGTACATTGTATTTTTTACTTATAACTAATACAGCAAACATTACTATCTAGATAACACAAATTATATACTGTGAAAAGAAAGTGAACAAAATTGTAAAAAAAAATACCTTCTTTAACAAAGGAGAAAGTCTACATAGGCAGGGCCTGTGCGTAGACTGGAGTTACGATAAAGGTAATTTCAATGGGAGGTAGAAAAATGCATAGGAAAGTAATTCATATAAATTACAATTTTTGTATTTTGTATTGTTTGGAGCTGAATATTCAGTGTCGTGGTCTAATAATAACAATAAAAAAACTCCATGTATAAACTGAGGTAATTTATTATTCAGTGAATGTGGTGTATCAGTGATTGTATAGGAAAGGTTAGGGTCAACGGTCAGGTCGGCCCTACTCAATAACAGCCACGGTATCCTAAGAACTCAGGCCTACAAGCAAACTCTACAAGATGCTTCGTAAATAGCAGAGAGAGGGGGTGAAGAAATATTTTTGGCGGAATGATATTTTATAAAGAAGCCCCGCCTAAAATAAGAATTTTTATTTTACTCTATAGATGTGCAACTTGAGTTGGGCCCCTAAAAAACTGTTATATGGATTACTGCAAAATCACACACCTATTTTGATGCGATTGGTGGGATATAAGCCCACCACACTCTAACTCCACATCGATAGAAAATAGTAGTACACTTTTACAATCATAGGTACTTTTTCAACTTAACATCGTTCTTAAGGCAATATTAATAATTAAATATCCTTGTTATTGACTTACAATGGCGAAGGATTAAACATTTTTTATCTAGCTTCGTGTTTAAGCTCAAGTTGTAACATAAATTACATTCCAACTTTCAGATTATTAATTTATTCATAAATTAAATTTATGTACTTTATGTAAGATATTTATATACATACAATTATAAAAAAAAATTACTAAAATTATAGTTGATGTGCAAAATATAACTTAAAACCACTTTAATGTAGATACCATAGTTAACAGACATAGAATACACACCAATTTGGAATTGAAATAGTTTTGACATTGCGTTATTGAACCAGGCCTGAAAATAGAAGATAGTGTTCATCAAATCCATTTATGTTAACAAAGGTTTCAGTTTTTTCTGTACTACATTTATTTTCAATCAATTCTGGCTTAATTGACATCTGATAACAATTTAGGAATGGTTTTCCGTTCTGTAACCAGTGAAATGATAGTAACGTACCAACCCACACCCGCTTGCCAAAAGCAAATGATATATCCTTATGTATAGATTTTGTAATTAACTCATACATGTCAGTTTGTATTAATTATTAAGTTTAGGTAGACTATACTAATTAAATCTGAACATGATATCGTCTTATGAATAACGGGGTTGTCTTTGATTGTGTTTGAGCAGCACGATCCGTCTTTAAAAAAATTTTTCTACTACATGCAAATTTTCTACTTAATATTAGATCAGAAATACTTAATATTATATACATTGTTACATAATGATTGATTGTGTAAAAGGCTTATGTTTCACATTAATTTCATTAATATCTTCAATTGCTTTAAACATTATATATAAGAATGTAATCGCTATTTTATTGTCGCTGTTAGTGTCAGGGGAACAGCAACTAATCACTCAAGCTGAAACGACTAGACTTCCTCAGGGATTAAGAGACAATTCATTTGATTAAAGACTAAAAAGCCTTAGGTAAATAAAAACGTATCATTTTTTTTAAAAAAGGACGGAGATCATGTTCTAGCACGTTGTAAAAATAGTTCTTCATTTGTCTGTTTTTGTGGGTACTAAATATAGATGTAAAGGATTTTGGGGTTCGGTTCTAAAAATGGTCAAAACCTGGGATTTTGTTTTTTTGAACTCAATTTTTATTTTTATTTTCCACTACAAGAAAAACAAAAAAAATTAATGTAAACATACATATTTAATGGAGAGAAAAACATTTCAAGTTGAGCTTGCTCACACAATTTGACGAACTAATCATCTAAGGTTGGTTTTGTCAGTTTTATACGACCTAGACTGTGAATGAATACAAGTAGCAGTCGTACTGCAGCATAGTGATGCTCAACCCTTTATGATGAACACTC
>NW_026542599.1:37345460-37389248 GCF_028750875.1 Macrosteles quadrilineatus | reverse complement strand
TAGATCACATATGCCTTTATTCTGAAACGCACAGGAAAAATTTATAATACCAATTTATGACATATTAGCAACGATAATTGACTAATTAAACTTATGTATACGATCAGCAACGGAGCTATTATTCGATAACGTACCTTTGTTTTGGTATCAGCTGTATTTATCGTGTGATAGAACATCTGTCCGCAAACATTCCCTCCACATTTCACTGCACAAACACATTTGTTAGCGTAGAACGGCAATAGATTTTCCAGTTAACTGTTTTGAAAGAGGACGCCAGTATCGAAGAAGAATTCAGGTTAGACTGGTTCAGTTATTTTCATCAAAAAAATATAAATTGACTCAGAAGTTTGTGATATTAAAAGATTTTACTAGATTTTCAACAACAAGATGAGAATGTTATGACTGGTCAAAAACATGGTTTGCGATTGTTACCATAGAAATACCCTGCACATTTGAACTAATGCATGACACAGTAACTGTGGGAAAACAAGATATATTTTCTAGAGGATGCGTAAATGCACACTGCAGACACACAATCGAGGTCTATTGTAATTGAAATCAGTTGTCATTGGAGTACATTGATCATCTCATGTATTGACTGTTCACTGAATAATAGACCTGTTGTTTGCGATTCTGTCGTATAATAGTACTGAGACGGATGTCTGAGATAATGTAAGCCACCCTAATGCAAGTATGTATTTTCCGTTCAGTTATTTATAGCTTTTACGTTTTACGTTAAAGATTTTTGACTAAAACTGATTAAAGGTGTAAAATTACACGTTAGACGCAATTTTGGACTACTGACGCAAATGTTTTTACTTATAAAAACGGAACGTCATTTATGCCGATTTACCCTCAACGTATGAACTAAATTCAACTTCGAGCGATTGTGATTTCAGGTTTCATCATTTCAGAGCCCCTTTGTATTTAACCCTACGATACGTAGTAAGAAAAGGCCGCTTTAGCTCAAATAAATGATTTAGACACACCTATATTTTCTGAATATATGAAAATAAATAATTGAACTTAAGTTTCAGTGCTGAACTTTTTTAAACGTTCGGATTTGGTTGAAACTTGTTGTAGTGGATTTCAATATTTTTCCATATGCATAATTAGTAGTTAGTCAAAGTATTTACCAAATAAGTGTTTTTCAAACTCTGTGAAGTTGGTTGAATTAAATGAATATTCAACGAAAACAAAGAGTAGAGTCTGGTAATAATTTATTAGGTGTTTTAATAAGGTGTCATTCGCAGACCTTGACTCCTAATTTGAAGCTTATCCTTGAAACTGATTGACTTTTGCTGTAGACGTAATCCTTGACGTTTTAATTTTTTGACAGTAGATAAGTCGTAATAATACACATGAACAAAGTCGCTAGTGAAACACCTTTCAGTTGAATGTCTCTAGCAGATCTATGATCTTGTTCAATAAACAATGACATTGCTAATTAACTAACAACATAGCTGTGATATCCTAATGTATTCGTTTGTTCTGAGATAGAATCACCCAGCTAACGTTACATACCCTACTCTACCCTACCCTAACCCTACCCAAAAATCCTTACATAGTAAAAAGTGGGTTTTAAAATGTGTTATGTCTTATGACATATTTCACGGCTATTTATAATAAATAACAATAGTGATACATTTAGCTTTTCACTGGAAGATTTAATTAATACACCTATTGACAAAATGTTTTTCCTCAATTTAATTTTTTTTTATAAATACTCAGTTGTTTTGAAAATCATCCACACTACATACTGGTATATATTTTTATAAATTCGATGTTAAAAAGTTCACCATACCAGTATTTACTTTTTTTGTAACAAGGAGAGTACCAAGTAAATACTGAGTTTTTCACTCAGAGTAACGCAGTTGTGCTATAATTTGCCAGCAGAAGATCAAATGGAATCCAATTTCAACATAGATTTGAACAAATGATAACGTATTGTTAGCAAACTGACGCTGTACAATAGAGCATCCAGTGATCCAACGTTGAGCTTGGAAACGCTATTGTAGTAGACGATATTATTCATTTTCTTCATTGAATCAGATCTTACAGTTTGACATTGGAATGGTATTCTACCTCGGATGGTAGGTCTATTTTGTTGCGTTTTATGAAAACTAAGCCATTTCATCATCTAGAAAACAAATACTCTAAAGTAAAAACATCATTTAAAATTAAAGTATTCAATATTTTTAATGAGCTTGGTGGCCTAACATATTGTCTTATAGGGCTCGGACCTGTGTGTGGAGCAAAGAAGGAATTAGCAGGGACAGAAGAAGAATAACGAGTGCTTAAAGCTTTAGTGGCGGAATCAGTATGCGAACCAACCACATCGGTTACGATTACGAAAACAGAATATTAAAAGACAACATCATTTTAAGCAGTATCGTGAAGGTTCGAAGGTTGAAATGTTTGTCTGTAAATAACAACATCAATTGGTACAGTCCTTAACATTTCAAGCATAACTTTTACAAACTAAACCACCTTATAAAAGGTTTGTTATACCTATGATGGGATATATTTTTCTTATATCCATACAAGATATAAAGTTTTTAATGTAATATTCAATGTGAAACAGTTACCAGAGTGTTAGAGCAAAGCCACTATAAAGGAAAGAAATAAGGATAAATCTTGTACTAAAATTTGTCTGGAATTTTAGGAATAGAGAATTGTGTGGAGCAAGTAAATTTATTCGTGGACCAGTATTACAGGGGGGTTTCAATGTTGCTGAAAAACACATTTGGTAACTACTGTAAAATAATTAACAGACTTATGGAGTTTTAGATTTTTAAAAATTAAAGAATCAGAAAAAAATACTTATTCTTATAAAAATATTGAGAGCAAATAAATGATATCTGGAGGTTTTCAATTGACATACAACTATTAAACCCAAAATCTATTTAACCTATTACACCATACTTTAATTAATTAAAATATTAAAACTTTTAAACCACAACCATTGAAACCCAATGAAAGAGCAGAATCCCAATTTCCTTCGACGTAATAGCAAAAGCAGAACATCTTTGGCATGAAATGAAGCATTGGGTTGCATGATAAAATCGAAGAGAGCCATTTCGAAACTAATATGATTTTGTTTATTTTACATTTTTATCTACTGTCATCGGTAAGTGTGTAAAGGTAACAACGGGGTTTCAATTTCTCGAGGGATAAAAATTATGTACGAGTTTTACTTTAACCTAAATAAAACATGTTTATATTTTTTTTATTGAATGTTTTTAAATTTTACAGTTAATATTATTTCAGTGATTTAATGTTTATGAATAGTAATATAATTATTTTAGTAAACACAATTATTATTACTAGTGTACATGTTGCTCGAATTCGAGCAATTGCAAAGTATTACAGGAGTTATTTCAAATCGAATAGCAGTCATATTTACAATGAGTTTAAAAGAGTCAACTCAAAGATTACCGGTGTGTAACTCAGACCATGTTTATCTTTGTTATTAATAAACCTAAAGCATTCCGGCCGGTTTTCTCCTTCTCAAAATGCCTCGCTGTACAGGCAACACAGGTCATTGATAGAGGGCCAACTGAGAACGAAAAGTCGTTTTGGGGTAGTGTTAGGGCGCATTTGTAACCTAATAGTTGAGATTGTCCAGGGTCAGGTGCTGACTGTGATGAGTTAAGCCTATTACGCGCCACTGTACTGTAGCTGCGGTGATCGTTATCACGATTACGCCTCCTGTCTATGTTTTGTTTTCGTCGCGTTGGAGGCATTTAAAAGAAAAACACAACAAATAAACAAATTATAGCTACACAAAACAACGATAAATTCACAAATTTAAGTTACAATCATGCTAACACGATCCATCATAGCGACACAAAACAACGATAAATACACAAATTTAAGATACAACCGTAATAACACGATCCGTCTTGGGGGTTATGTTGACACAAACTCAAATAGTAGATAAATTTACTCAATGTGTATCATTGAATTGAAAAATAAATAACAGGAATTAAATTATACAGCTGATCAAAATGTAAACAATTATGTTCTTCATAAGGATAACATGGGAACTTTCAAAGCCACTGGGGCAGAGCCCAAGGGACTTTTGCAAAAATATAAGGCCAGTTTGCAAATCTACACGACACGCTCTTTCCAATGAGACGTCAATGGATAAAATCGGTTAAGAAACGGCAGAGGAGTTCAACCGACAAAGTTTCATGTAGCGTATTAATTAAATAGATTATTTAAATAACTTCTTGATCAGCATTGTACGTGTTATTAAATTTACGGAAAGTAAATCAAAGAAACGTCTTATAACACTAAAAACATATATTTATGCTTATACTGTTACTCACAAGACGAAAAATATACAAAAAAGATAGTAAGTGGCGATCGATTTCCACTGGACACTCCAATCATCATCAGACCCAACAGGCGAATGACAAGAATCTTATTTATGTATGTATTTATTTATTTATTTACCAACGGCAATACACCAATTTACAAAAATAATCTTGAATGGTGTCCCTACTTATATCCTATTGGCTACCGGAAGCACCAGCCAATACATTTTTATAAGTACAACTGGAGTCGATATTTACTTGTTCATTAATCAGCTTATTTTTATTTTTACATTTTCCCTTATAAATATACAATTCTTCCCTAGCATTCATTAGATATCCTTTCTTACAATTCTTAAAAATACATAGTTTAACCTCCATTTTTCCTATTGAGTGTCCATTTTGTAACACGTTACATATTGTAACGTAATGATAATGTAACATATTATTAAATATATTATTTTAACCCAACCGAGCGAGGAAATTAAGAAGGTTGGAGTTGTGTTTAAATGGGCTTGGGAACTTCTTTTCTTTTTTGTCCTAGGAAACTAGGAATTTGCCCGAAATAGGTTTCTCATATGAGGAGAAATTTCAAAGTATTAGTGAACACTTCGTCCACCAAAAATATTTCAATACTATTTACTACTATAATATTTAATAGTATTTTTATTACCTAAAATATAATTTCTAATGGCATTATAATTTGTAATTTTAGAAAGCACTATAAAGTGTGCTTATTATAAAGTTCCAAAATGAAAACAGTTCCACTGGAAGTGTTATTATATTTAAAATAGTTGAATGAGAAATATTGCATTTTCACTGTCACTTAAAAGAGACAGTTTGAAAAAGTAATATTTCACTCAGAAACTTTTAATTTCCCCTAAATACCAGATGGATTTACAGTATTAAAAACTCTCCTTGAAAATATTATCTAATACTATTTCATATACGATTAATAATACGTCAGTTAAGGAATATTTATACAAATGTATACAAACTGAGATATTTTTTTATATGGCATGAATATTTATAAGCAAACGAAAATATGAATTGAATTCTTTTTTTGAAATCTATTTAACTCAACTGATTTATGTAGAACGTTTCCTAACGTTCCTAGAACGTTTAAATTAAATATAAATATAGAATTAAAAAAATGTAAGACATAGTGTTTATATTTTTAAACCGTTATGAGTTTCAGCCCCATTATTCCATAAAGAAGTGCAGTATGAAATCTATTACGAAAAGCTCCTAGAAATAATTTAAAGTGTTCCTAGCCTAGCTTTTGACTGGTGGGGAAGAACAGTTTTCCACTGGTGTATTCACAAATATTGTATAGGTTTGGACCGAATTCCCTCAAAATCATCTTAACAAATTTTTAAGAATTTTCCCCCTAGAATAGACGATACAAAGAAAATCCGTCTTATCATAAAACAAAATAGATATTGACGAAGTAAATATTCTGAAACCAACTAGGTATTTTAATTAAGAAAAATTCATAAACAATAACTTTCTTAGCGCTTCCGCATTTTGACTGTAGCTTTGTGTGTTTACGGGTAAGCCTTAATTAAATCAATTAAAATATTCCCTTTAAAATTTAAGATTACATCTGATGGATCATGGTGCTAAAATCTTTTATTGAGTATGGTTTGTTTCACTATTAGTATTTTTCATCCATAAGCCTTCCACGCAATCATACTCTTTTAAAGCAATAAAACTCTTGTTTTTTAAATCACTGCCATCAAGAAGGTATCAAAACAGCAACAAAATTGTCTTTTTTTTAATCAATTTTTTGTCATCATGAGACATTTTTCAATTTCAAATATCTTAAAAAGGCCTTGCTAAACTTCTTATACCACAATACTATATTTCTAATTTACCATGACACTGTTAGGTTCGTTTGGTAAAAATCAATAAGGCTATTTAAGACTATGTAATAATAGACAAATTACACCTAGGCTGCATGAAAGGCATGTGCATGTATTTAAATTACACAATGACGTGTGTAAGTCTACATATATACGGGGCAAGGTTGAAACACGCTGACTTTTCGCGTATTGTGCATGCATTGCTTTACACAAGTGCGTCACCATGTGTCACTAATTGTTTACACAATCAATTACGGCATACGTTGGAACATAAAATGGAGGTTAAATTTAATCGTCCTCAGTGCTTGTAAAAATCACTACTTGCACAGTAATCCCATTAAAGCATTGGATTTAGGCTGTCTTGATATTAGAATTATAAAAATAAAATGTGAACAACCTTTTTAAATGAAAAACTTTGTGCATACAATTCTTGACATATCTCAAAGGTGAAAGTAGGATGCAAGTGGGCATTGTAAACTCAAGCAGTAATTCATGTATGTAAGAGGAATCTTCATCCGAGACATGAAGATAAGCTTGCCCAACCCTTGACAAGACAGAGTCGTGTTTGGAATATAATCTGTCATCTCCACAGCATTTCTCCATTTATTCTGTTTGTATTTAACCATAGTTTCTCGCCGTTGCTGAAGTAGAAGATGCTTTATAGTTGTTAAATAGTTAACTAGTTTTAAGTCCTAGGAATCGTACCCTTTAATTTAAGCTATCGCCACTATTATCATAAATATCCTCAATGAGAATGTTGAGGAATGAGGATGTTAGTTGAAGAATAATTGACAAGTAAGAATGTCAGTAAACCTAAATTTGAAAAAAAATGAATCAATAAGTGTGCTGAGCTTAGATCTGCTATAGAAGCGTACAAATAGTTGGCCATGTATAAGTATAAATTAAGTATTTTGAATAAACCCTTTAATTGATAGTAAATAAATATTTCTGGTTTTATACAACACATTTCGTTATTTACTAGTTTATCACATACAGGGTGACAATGAAGTCCTAGGACGACCTTATTTAATATTTATACATAATATTACGAAAAGAAATCCCAACCAAATCATCACTGGTAATATTAAGCTTCTTTTTGGTGTACATGGTGATCGGATGTCAACTATAGGGAGTAAGTTGAAAATCTTAATGATAAGTATATGTTGATATTCACTTCAAGTTAACAGTCTTGTTGAACTAAGAACAGTTCTGCAAAATAGACTTCAAATCGACAATCAAGTCAAAAATAACATTTATTCAAATATTCATTAAATTTGTAATGAGCTACCTGCTCAGGGGAAAGACGGAAGAAATCATAAATGTAAGCATAGGTTTATATGCAAAAGGTCTTTATTAGTAAAATACAATACCGAAAATTTAAGCTCAAAAGAACAATTGAGTTAAAATGGCAGCCATTTGTAAATTAAAAATGACAGATTAAGAAATCTTTGAACGGCTGGCATTTTTTACTCGGTTGTTCATTTGAAATCCGGCTTACGGCATTGTTTTTGGTTCAACGAGACCTTTCATTTGACGAACATATCAACCTATGCTTACCTTTAAAATTTTCAACTTATGTTACTCCCTATAGGCCGTCCCCCATTGGTAACATCAGATAACCATGAACACAAAACATTTGCTCACTATTACCAGTAATTTATGCCTATTTTCGTTTTAATGTTATGAAGTCTTCCCAAGACTTAATTTATTTTTCTCTGTGTATGGCTGACATGTTCCAACATAATGACGTAATTGATTGTGTAAACAATGAGTGACAGATGGTGACGCACATGTTTAAACCAATGCATGCATAATACGTGAATTATCAGCATGTTTCATCCCTCCACCATGTTTAAATACATGTACATGCCTTTTCAGGCAACCTCGGTGTCTATTCCATAAAATGACTGATACATTTTTACCAAGCAAACTAATATATCGATAAAATTAAAACATCATACTTTATTAGATGATAAGAAGTACATAAACAACTTCTATAACATTTTTAAATTTGAAAAAAGTTTAGTGAATCTCCTATACAGGAAATAAGCTATTACCATAGGTCTCATGGTAAGACCTAGACCCGGGACTAATTTACTTTCACTTTACTTCGGGGCTAATTTCGGGACTAAAAACACCATCAATTCAAATTCATACATGTATGTCCGTTGGCGCGATAACTCGAGCAAAAATGATCCGATTTTGATGAAATTTGGTACAAGCGTGTAAACATACGTTTATTACAACGGGTTCACAAACCAGCATAATCGGACTATGGGAAAATGGATGGTTTATGGATAGTTTTATGGGTAAAAATAGATTTTTTCCCATTTTTTACTCTAAAAACACAAAATCTTTTAATTTTTCTCCAAACGATTTTGTAGAGCTTGAAAGAAGAAATAATTTTGTGTATTGAAAGGTTGTTGTATGATCAACGATTACGGATATAATTAAAAAAAAAATTGTTCATTTAAAATTCCCATGTTATTCTTATGGAGAATAAATAAATTGTTGTAGTATAAGAGTCTTCTTCACCCCTGCGAAAAACATTGAAAACATGCCTCGGGCGTCCCTCGCTCCTGATGTAATTCGTAAAGATATATTGCTAAAACTTTTTTTCCTTACAGATTAATGTTGGTCCCTCATACACGATGTATCCAAAAAAAATCAATAGTATAAGTACAAAAAAATCTTAAAAGTAACGTAAATTCAGTTACTTTTAAAGTTCAATAAAACTATTTTTTTGTTTAATTTTCAATTTTTCGAGTTATAAGGGTCGTAGTATAACTATTCAACTACATTGTTACAAAGTTTCAACAAAATCTGTTGGAAAATAGCGTCCGAAACGAGGGACGAAATTAACATGTTTTGTCCCAAACGCCGGTCTGCCGAAGGGAGGCTACTGCGCTACTAGCCTTTTACAAAACTTGGCTCAGACGGCAGATGAGTCACCGAAGCGTCGCAACCTGTCGCTGTCCACAGGACTCTAGGATCAACAACTATGCTACACAATACATTTTATGCAACTTGGTACAACAAATGGGCAAACTCTGTAGAGGCAAGGCATTTTTGGCGATTTTGCAGACATATTTTCGAAAAGTCATAAGAACTAAACCAACAGAGCAAAACAATTGAACCGTATACTTGAACTGTTCGTAATGACATGAATAATTTAAATTTTGCAACCGAATAAATATTCGGAACAGTTTTGTACTGACATTTGAAAGAAAAAAAAAATTTTTACATTTTTAATAAAAATAAGCTTTTGCATTATCCAAAAAATTCCCTATGTGAAATTCAAGATATACCAAATGTTTGGAACGAATTTCCCTAAATATAAATGTAAAAATATTTAAATTACCATTTTGTTTTAGAAAGTTATTACCTAAAAACAAAACAAAAATAGCATATCTCGATTTTGTGCTATAAAATTCAAACAAAGCCAAAATCTTCTTATGAAATGTGTAAAAGTACATAATATTTTTGTAAAGGCAATAACATTTTGAGATAAAAAGAGGTACAGTAAGAGTTGTTCATGGAAAATTATCATTAAAATAAACATTTCATGATTTTTATAAATCTTTGTATTTTTCTAGAAAACATTTTCTACTCAGACATATATATTACTTTTAAACGTTTGTTCACTATGAGGAAATGTTTAAAAAAACAGGCTAAACGTAATGTTCCAAACCTCAAATTTAGTAAGTATATGCACAAGAAATAATTACAAACTAAATAGCCTATGTACAAATTAACGACTAATAAATATGAATCAAATTGATAAAGTCAAAAGTCACAATCAAACCCGCAATATTCGTTGTTGGTAAACAGTTTACAAAAAACGGCTAATGATAGTGTCTCAGGTTTATAAAAGGAATGTCACATTTCAGTAAAGGCACGAAAAATAATATTTAAACTAAAAAATTACAAATTTACGACTTTTATTAACGATGCAAACTGATAAATTAAGATCACAGCAAAACTCGATTTGTTAGTTATTGGTCAACAGAGAGGTTCGTTAGTTCGACTAAATATTCAGAAAGTCGAAAAATAACAGCTGATAACTTCAGCACCAGTGGTGCAATAGAAAATAATTCAGTGACAAAAATGCACAAAATTTCATGCACTTACGAAGGAGATACTTTATTATATGGATAATTATACATTTCAGTCAATAAAACGTGCAACTATTACAATAGTCGCTCTGCCACTTCACGAACATGTAAAAATTGATTGATTACCGCGATACTATCGCTACGGTATCGCATTCGTCTCGGTATCGCGTATCGTGGTTCGCTCTGGTTTGTGCGGTTCCATAAGCCACCAGGGTATCGCAAAACAATTTCCAATTTCCATTCAAGTCTCTAGCTCATCGGGAAGTTAGTATAAAATTGATTGCAAAGTTTGTACCGGACAAGATAGTGAGCTAATAAAAACGTTTTAAAAAACTGTGGATTTTGAAGCTAAAGAGTTAATTAAAAATATATATATATTTTAGCTGATGTAGTTTGGTTGTAATTTAAATTATATGAGAGGGGCTTCCCGCCACGCCACGTCGCGTCGTGCGGGCAGATTCTGCCTACAATCTCACTTTTACTACAGAAAACATACTACTTAACCGGTTATAGTAGTATCTTTTCTGTGCTTTTACTACTGTTTAGACATGTTTGGAGCTAAGAAAAGTTGCTAAGCTACTTAGAAAAACATGGATCAAATTAAAATTTCCATCGTTTTATTCTATGTAATCATATGCAAATATAGTATATTTCGTACCTAGGGCCGAAAATGAGGTTTTGCCGGCTCAGGATAGTCGTCTCGAACTTAAAACGATCGAGAGCTGTAAAACCATTTCGGTCCGAGGTACGAACGCTATTTTTCACCACACTATACCCTATTACCACCATTCACCACAATAATAATGCACACTGATAGTCAACACAACTAACTTTAAAAGGTTATGTGAAGAAATAATTTGAGAAATCAGCAAAAATAATAATAAACAGTTGCTAGGCAGCGGTGACAATAAAAATTCGCAATGCTATGGATACTTATTGTGTCTTGAAAATGCATTCACGTTTTAAGAAAGCAAGCGGGCAGCAGATTTTGCGGCCCTAGGGATATAAAAACCTTCTCGGTACCCAAATGACGATGACAGCTGGCATGTCCAGCAAAACTCAATTTTCAGCCACCAATTAACTTATGTAAAACAGCTAAAAACATCATAGTGTGATGAAAATTTTTTTTAGCCCATCTATAACAATTAATAAGACAGTCGAAACGTAAATGATTAACGTGACTTAAAAAATTCATAGAATGTAAACCAAACGCCAGAACCTAATCAAACTTTAATACAAAATAGATACATACAATATAATGAATGAATTGTTGATTCGTTTAAAAGGTTTTTGTTGTTAATTATGTTAATTGCATTTTTCTAAACAACGGCAAACGCTAGAAAAAATTTAAAAGCTAGTTTTGAAGGTCATTGTATTAATGGAAATATCCATAATGCCAAGGCATAATGTTACTAATATTATTAATATTAACAAACATTGAATTAGTTGCGCTCGCCACAAGGGCTCCTCACAGCCTGTGATGTAAGATCGATATGTTCTGTGCTCGTACTCAGGGCTAGAGATATACATATACATACATACATGTATATCTCTAGCCCTGGCTCGTACTGTTCGATGTCCAAGGGTAGATAAGTTTGCCGCTGCGCGTGCGTAGGTGCGGAGTCGTGTCTTTAGTAGTAGTTTGTTTACACGATGATTATTTCAGAAAGGCGCGCATAATTACCCCGCGCTACCCGCCCGTCCACATCACCTTTCCCCCAAGGCTATCCCCCCAAAACGGAACTACACCTAGGGTGATGAAGATTCTTATGAACGAATACTGCAAATTCCATTATATACAAAGAGGAAATAAAACAACATGAAAATATACAGATGAAATATCTTTTTGGAGTTAGCTTTAATCCAATAACCAAAAAAAATATAGACTAAAGGTTATGGAGTAGTTTAAAGTTTTTTTTTTCTACAGGGAATAATTTAAATGGCAATCATAAAACATCAAAAGCAAAACAGATACTACAATTAGGATTAATTCCAAAAGGTAGCTCATTGAATTAAACAACTAAATGATACTTAAACCCATCAACGAACACTTGGCTGCATATAATATATAGGTATATTGCATAACAAGTGTGTAATGAAATTAGATGATGATATTTTATGGCTTTTAAAGGCTATGATCGATTAAGGAGAGCTGGGACCAATTGAATAAAGGGACTGACCTTTCTGATGACCGAGAAATTACAATATCTACTCAACTTATTTTATTATATTGTAGTAATACTGACCTCTCTTGCAATATTTCATTATCAAATGATGAAGAATCAGTATTAACCTTATCATAAGTATATTTATTCCCTCATAACAAACTATTTTTTTTTTTCATTTTGATTATTATGTTATCTACATCATATCGTAAACTATAATCAAACTATAAGCTTAAGTCACATTTTTTATAATATCAAGCTGCATATCCATTCTTGATTTCTTCCTTCCAAAATGTGTTTAATAGTCCTTGGAGGCTAGCGGCCATCTTGGATAGTTTCAAACAGCTGCTGAAGAGTTAATTATCATCCAAAAATAGTTTTTCAAACACCAAAGTGATTATAACGTAAATGTCTAGTATACTGTGTGATTAGAAATGTTATTTGTTGTTTTGAATGTATTTCCAAGAAAGTCAATGGAAGCCAACGGCCATCTTAGGCTTGCCTGCCATAAGAGCAATGTTAATTTTAACACAGCCAGTGAAGATTTATTTACCACCTCAAAATATTTTTTTCAAATACCATAGTAATTGTAATTTAAATATCTAGTATACTGTGCGATTAGAAATTTGCTTTGTAGGTTTTTAATTGTTTCATGAGTTAGAATGTCTAGGCTCCAAGGACTGGCAACTTTAAACCAATAAAAAGCAGATACTTATGTAGTTGTGATCAAGCAATTTTTTAATGTTTGTTTTGTGTACGTTTCGTGTTATAATTCCTGTGTTCTGTGTTTAAAACTACTGACAAACTCCACCATAAAATCAGCTGGATTGCGCTCTCAGTGGCGTAGCGGGCGCTGTTTTCGGTCTAGCTTCCCCCACTTTCTACTGGCAGAGGCTGCCGCAGCCAATACACTCACCATTATAAAACGCACCTTTTTAGTCGCAAGTCTGTTAAAATATATATACATATTGATAAAATATTGCTACGCGTATTAAACTTTTTTTATTATTCTAAACTTTATGTCTGTTTAGTTTCTTGCAGAAAATAACACATGGAAACTCTTTAAAACTACACATTCGCTACATTTGATTTTAGATGTTTCTAGTCAACTAAAATTGCTACTACCAAATTATATATGGTAAATTAATAATCAGTAATAGCAAAAAAGGATATAAAATAAAATATGTGTAATTTCAAACTCATCATTAAACGAAAACATACTAGGCCTACACATTAAACATTTATGAATTGAATAAATCTGTTCAGTTTTTGCTGCATATATATTTTTTGGGTAAACGCAAATCTTTTTTTATTTCGATTTTTTGTTACGTATTTTGTAAGATACATTCTCATCACACAGTGAAAAAAGTATGTATTTAATTCAAAAATATCTGCGGAAAAAACCTAACAAAATCGTTCTATTCATAAATGTTTAATATGTAGTATGTTTCCGTTTAATAAATAGGTTTGAAATTACAAATATTGTACTGTCTGTAATTGCTTTGCCATTAATTATTATTTTACCATGTAAATTTTGGAACTAGCAATTTCAGTAGTTGTTCTACAACTTCCAAAATTCAGTATAGTAAATGTTTTAGTTTCACAGAATTAAAATGGGTTATTTTATGCAAGAAACAAAACAGACATAAAAAGCATTGAATAGTTAAAAGAGTTTGACATGCGTTAGCAACATAATATCTCTGTATATTTCAACAGACCGGCAACTAAAAAGGTGTGTTTTATAATTGTGAATGTATGGGCTGCATCGGGTTCTGCCAGTAGAGGGTGGGGGAAGCGAGACCGCGCGTCCAACACTGAGCCAGTGATCCATGAGTTGTTTATATCGTTGAACAGACCTGGTGGGTTGCTCAATTCGCAGCCCGTAACACCTGAAGTCGTTACATCTACGTTCGTTACGATCGTTTTGCCAGTAACCAGGTAATTTAAACCTTTATTAATAGAAAAAGGTTCCATTTAATCAACAAATGAACACATCCTCATGATATAACACTAATTGCTTCCTTTTATTGTGGCTAACATGTAAATGCAAAGTGTTTTACATATTAACAACCATTTATAAGGTACAGTAACTTGGTTACAAAGGGCAACTCAGTAAATTAAAGAGGTTTCCTCTTTGACATTTCTTTTGCAGGTAGGACTTTCATTTGGATTAAATACTGTCATCTCTTTTCCAAAACTTTAAAATTCTTGTAGTTGAAAAAGAATACTTTTTGGCATTAAAATTTCCCTATCAAACGAACCCGACTTCAAAAAGATCAAATAATGAACATGTAAAACAATTTCAATTATTTTTCTAATTGTACAGGCTAGGCAAAATAAGGCCAAGAGGTCAGGGTTCGCATTATTTTGCGCTAACAAATTGTATCGAGGAGTTTAAGAAATAATTGTATTCTAGGCTAGTTGTTTGTTTTAATTGACCCATTAAACCTAATCATAAGATTTTCTACACACTTCACTCTGTATAGTAAGATAAACAAACGTAAAAAATACGGATACCGTTAAAAACATTATGCAAGGATTGAAGTTACAAATAGTTAGTATGTTAGTCAAAATACTATCCAACTACAGCACAGCTGAATTCTTATTTGAATGAAAGGTTTCAATGTTTATTTATGCTGATAGAATCAAAAGTGACTTTATCTCAATACAATTATTATAGTTAAAGTTGTATAAACATAGTTTGTACATGTCCGTGAAATGCTCCTCAACCACACTTATTATAAAAGACTCCATGAACAAAACTATAATGTTTACAACGGGTCGCCGGATTTCTACCCCCGGATATTTACCCCCATGAAAAAACGCCTACGTCATTTTGACGTCACTAGGGGCGGGGCTTATACATGGTCGAGAAACAGCCCGCGCCTGGAAATCTACCCCCGGACATCTACCCCCAGACATCTACCCCCGGACATCTACCCCCGGAAATCTACCCCCAGTGGTCAGCTCTGCCACGTATCGGCCAATATTTATTGTTGTAATTGATTTTATTCATTGTTTTATGTAAATCAACGTCTCTTCGGTTAATCATTACCCTCTAATATCTAGTATTAAGCATGTGATATGTCATTGCCTTGTTTAACATTATCTATCTTCCTAATAAAATAAGTTGTAACAGCCCTTTTTCACCCGAACTACTTCACTGATATTTATGATTGAGGTCTAATTTTAAATCTTAAGATTCAGCTCAACGCAAAATGGTATTTAAAACCATGTGTTGATAAAGGGCTTCAAAAGTGTGACCCTTAAGCATTTGATTCATTTCCAGACAGTGATTTAAATGGTTGACAAACTTTCACATACAGTAACAGCTAACAGCGCATGCATGAGCGCGGATCGGAAGTGTTTATCACAAAAGATTGACCAATACGATTTTAATACTATTTAAAGGTTCTTCCAAAAGAAGAGAAACCGGTTAAAATTGTAATAATAACTGTTATGACGTACGGTATGGGAAATATTTTATTCATTGAATGATCAACCATATTTTGTAACTAACGCAATAGTCATTATTGCTTTTACACTTATTACTCATCAAAAAAGTTAAAGAGCTAAATGCTCAAAATTTGTATTACTTCAATCTATTTATCGCAGTTATAAAATGAATTAGCATAAGCCTTGAAAGTAACCGTCAGTGTCGACGGGTTTAACCTAATTCTGTTCTGTATACTACCTTAAAATGCCTCATTTTAACATTTTACTAACAGGAAACCTGCTTATTCACTTCCTATTTGGTATTCTTATGAATGAATCTTTTGAACACTTATTTATGGACATAAGTTGACAAGTTTTGTTTTAAGGCAGAATTTTCCAATAAGACTTTATACATGCTCTGAATATGCGAATGTGCTGCAATGGGGGTATTTAGGCGTATATATATATATATATATATATTAAAAGATGTTAGGCTATGCTTAAAAAATTGAATGTGGCCATTACTTTGAATTTGAATAATTGTCTTATTTTAGGTATTTAAGAGAACATACTTTAAAATCCTTTCTTAGTACGCATCTAAAATCTTAGAAACTAAATTTTTTTACTACTAGGTGATATGAAAAATTTACCATTATACACCTGACTTTTTATTGATCCTCTTTCTCAATTTAACAGTTTACAACTGAATTGTCTTATTTTAGGTATTTAAGAGAAAATACTTTAAATCCTTTCTTAGTACGCATTTAAATCTTAGAAACTATTTTTTTTACTAGATGATATGAAACATTTACCATTATACACCAGACTTTTATTGATCCTCTTTCTCAATTTAACAGTTTACAACTGAGTTTTGTTTTACTAAACAATTATTCCTACTAGGCCTACATTCAATAAACCGGAAGGTCACCACAGTTTATTCACTTTATCCTTTAAGAAATGTGTGTAAAAACAATGGTTCAGTACGATGTAACACTTGACCATGTGAAAAGTGCGCAATATTAAATTATTTTCATAACTTTTTCATCTCCTGTTTACAGTTGCAGACGATCATTCATGTTTTCACAACCTGACTTAAAAATTGATCTGATGAGTACTCCTCACATTTCACTTTTAAACTGTTACTGTATAGTGTAAAAGTTGGTCAACCATTGGAAGCACCTTCTAGGAATAAATCAAAGGCTTAGGGGTCAACATTTTGAAGCCATAATCGAAATATCCTTTTAATTACCATTTTGTGCTGCGCTAGATCTTAAGCTTTTAAAAGACATCTCAATCGTAAAAATCAGTGAAGTAGGTCGGGTTGAAAAGGACTGTTACAACTTATTGAATTATAAATATGGATAATGTTAAAACAGACATCGACATATCGCATGTTTACTACTGGATATAAGAAGGTAAAGCAATTTATAAAATCAATTATACAACACAATGAATATTGGCCGATACGCGGAAGAGCTGACCAATGGGGGTAGATTTCCGGGGGTAGATGTCCGGGGGTAGATGTCTGGGGGTAGATGTCCGGGGGTAGATGTCCGGGGGTAGATTTCCAGTCGCGGGCTGTTTCTCGAACGTGTATAAGCCCCGCCCCTCGTGACGTCAAAATGACGTAGGCGTTTTTTCATGGGGGTAAATATCCGGGGGTAGAAATCCGCTACCCCCTACATTCCCACACAACATAATTATGTTTATTATCTGCTCATGTAAATTGATTTGCACCAATCGCTCTAAATACATTCCTAAGATTAGTAATGAATTCAAAAATATATTGAACTTAATCAAAGCTGCAAAATGTCTAGTTCTAAGCCTATTGTTGAGAATATTGGGAAAATAGTAAACGATCACAAACAAACAAAAATAGCTTCCTCTTAGTAATTTATTTTTTTAATATAGCAACAGTTAGAATTTGCTTGTTTTTTAGAGAAGTGACTGACTATGTTAAACCGAAACATTTATTTGTCAACTACTGTTTGTAGGTGTAGATAAAGACTGATATAAATTATTTTGATGTATAACTCTAACTTTTCCAACAGCTAATTTTAGACTACGAATCCACTGATATTTAATTATCTCGTCAGTGCTCAAGCTCCAAAGACTGTAGCAAACTGATGTATGTGTAGGTAGCACGAAGTATCTGAAAAAGAAAGTTAAAGTTAACTTAAACGGATAGTTTAACACATAAATTTTCCTGGTTCAGATTTAATTGTGGTGTTAATCGTTGTACATTATTTCTGGAGGTTAGACAGCCAGCAACCAATAGTAAATAATTCAAGTAATTGATATAATAAATTGAAAACAAACATGCATCCTGATATTAGTATATGCATATACATACTAATATATATACATATACAGGGTGCACAGAAGTTTAACACCTTAACGTAATAGCAGCAAAAAAAAAAAAAAAAAAAAATCAACCATTATTTTTGATAAGTGCTCACCAGAGAGAAGTCGCATCTCGGCATTTGGAGATGAGATATTATATTCACGGATTATATCCTACGGGTTGTGCCGATAGTGCTTGCCGAACCTGATGTAGCTCAAACGGAGACGTCAGTTAGTTAAATCTTTCATACAACGTATTGTCTGAAACTGATCAACTCAGCTATGTTTATAAGCTGCATAAGCGCGCTATGCTGCCTGCCGTATTGAGACAAAAAAAAAACCAAAATAAAAGAAGAGTTGACTCCGAATCTACACCGAATGGACTCAGTTCCCCCCCCCCCCCTTGTTCCCTTGGTTTTGGAAGTGAATCATTTCGTCCTTCTTCTCCGAGACTACGGCCATGATACTTCTTCCTTTTCTTGTCCTCCAAGATTCTCAACAACTGTCCCCGAACCCTAGCCTGGGATTTATGTGATCGGGGTGAGTCTGAATTTCAGTTAGTTAAATTATTTGTCCTTTTATTGTATTTTGTCTTTCTGTGTAATGTCAACGTTTGTGTTTAGGTTCAATTCATTTTGATTATTGAAATTGTCGAAACGCTCGGCACGAGAAAACCAAAATGGACATGTCAGGGAAAAGTTTGTCCAAGCCTAAAGTGTAGTTTTGTAAATTTCTGATACTTAGCCTTTCAAATTATGTATTTTAATATGTGTATATGAACCTGCCGTACTCGTGTTGGCTGGGATATTCTCTGTCAATCGTCACTCGTTTGGTGTCATACAGAAAGACAATTTCTTAGCAGTGAGAGAATGGCCAGGCAAGAACTGTGGGGCTTCTCTGTGCAGTCAAAGATATATTTATTTACTTACATTGCCTTGTGTCTCCATGTTAAGTGTGTAGATACCAGCAGTGGTCAGTCTGAGAGGTTTAGAGGCCATGATCTGCATGATGAGCAGTCCTTTCCTCAAACTGTAGGGCTTGTCTGTCCATTCACAATTGTACAAAGCCTGTCGAAGTATTTCTAACTGTGAACCAATAAATAGTATCTTAAAACAATGAAAATGTGTTTTCAGCACACTAATATGTTTTAAGTTACATACGTTAATTGGTGGCTGAAAGTTACGTTTTGCTGGCATCGTCATTTGGGGACCAAGCAGGTTTTTACATCCCAAGGGCCAAAAATTCAGCTGTCCGCTTACTTTCTTAAAACATGAATGCATATTAAATACACAGTCAGTATCCATAGTATTGCAATAGATTTTTTTTTCACCACTGCCTGGAAATTATTTATTATTATTTTTGTTGATCCCTCAAATTATTTCTTCATCATTTTGCATTATTATTGTTGTAAATAGTGGTAATATGGGGGATAGTGTGGTGAAAAATTGCTTTCGTACCACGGACCGAAATGGTTTTGCATCCCTCGACTTCGTCTCGAGCCAGCAAAACCTCATTTTCGGTCTTAGGTACGAAATATACTATTTCGTTCCCGTTAACATTGTGTTATTATCAGCCTGACAGTGCGGTGCATCGCGGCGCTGTGCTTCCCGCAAAGGCTGGGATTCGCTGAGACGAAAAGTAATTAAGAAATGAAGTTCCATAATTTTGTTATTTATCAACCAACTTTGTTAAATAACGTGTCATTAGATTAATTTTTAAATTAAATTTTTAGTAACTTTTATTTGTTTGTGTTTTTTAGCGAATTTCCCATATAGGGAATAAGCTATTACCGTAGTATATATATGTCCGCTAGCGCGATAACTCGAGCAAAACTCATCCGATTTTGATGAAATTTGGTACAAACGTGTAAACCTACGTTTATTCGAATGAGTTCACGAACTAGCATGATCGGACTATGGGAACAGGTGTTTATGGGGGGTTTTATGGGGTAAAAATTGGTTTTCCCATTTTTAACCATAAAAACTTAAAATTTTACATTTTCTTTCCAAACCATTCTGTAGAGCTTAAAAAAACAAATAATTTAGTATATTAAAGCGTTATTATGCGCCTAATGGTTACGGAGAAATTTCCAAAGAAACTGTAAATTTAAAATTCCCATGTTATTCTTATGGGGAATAAGTAAACTGTTGTAGTTTGCTTGTTTATGAACATACTTTGATCAAATTTGGAAAATGCATTCATTTCATTCTAAACTATTAACATAAAAAAAAAACACATTTTTACCCTCCCTGTTGCAGCAAACCTAAGTACTCGTTAAATTAATGTTTTTTTTTTTTAAATAGGGAATAAATGTGATATTTTTAAGGAGACATTTTTGTGTAAATCCAATCAAGCAAATAGAAATTCGCTTAGTCTGCAGGTTTGCTGCGGCGGTTGTATTTATATAATTCTTCGTTTTCGAGATATTTAGGATTTGATTTTTTATATACCCGCCATTTTTAAATGGTAAGAAAATGCAAAAATAATTTCTTTTTAAGATCATTGTAACGTAGTTGTTCATGTATTTACAAAATTTAAAGATTCTAAGTAAAGCGTTAAGAAGCTATGGGGATATTTATTAAAAACACATATGAACAGCGGAAAATAGACATGGTCTTTGCAAAACTGTTTTTTGTCTCTATGCAAGGAGCAATCCCTCAAATGCGGTACAGGTTGTTACAGTAAATATACAATTTAAATAAGAATCAGTTTAGTTGATTATAAGTAAAACTTACCTCATTGAGCAACAACTGTCCAAAATAGTTTAAAAACCCGATAACAGCATAAACTTTCACAATCTCAATGATTCGATTGATAACTTCCAGGTTCATCCAATTCTCACTCTGAAATGTAATTTATAGCTTTAAATACTTTTAAATGTCTCAGCTAACTATTATATATTAATGTACACATTAGCATCAGATTATTTTTGCAGGTACTTTTCAAGGCCTAATTTATTCCACCAAATACCACATCGTATTGCTTTAAGATTTCGTTTTTCTAGGTACTGAAATATCGGATTCATTGAAACCTTTCTCTAAAATGTCATCGGACACGGTTAAAATCAACTATTACACAATTGGAAAATCCTTTTGCTGCCCATAGAGAACAGCATTTATGGCTTTTTGGATCCCTTATCAATAAACCATCACTGATCTTAAGTTTGAATTTAACTCGAGATGAAATTTTAGTTTTTAATGTTTCTTTTGATTCCTTTACATGATACAGTATCCCCAAATAACATGAACATGAACAAAGTAGACTGTTTAAAGTAATAAATAATACTTACAGAACTGATAAAAGCAACTGATATTGCTACTGCCAATATGGTAACTTGAGTTACAATAGCAGAAAAGTAGCGAAACGTTTTGTCTGCAAGTTTCACATTTCTGAAAAAGAAAAGGTGATTGTTTAGTATTTACAAGCAAGAATTGTGTAGCAAGAATTTTTGAAATTGTTATTTCGTTGTGTTCTACCCACTATTTCAATTGTGCAAAAGTCAATCTTGGGTCAAAATCCGTTACGTGCCCACAACTCTATTTTTTCCAATTACACTTCTATAACTTAAAGTTGACGAAGTCAACAGTGATTCATTACAGCAGGGAATTGATTATAATATACTGAACAAAGTGCTCTGTCATTGAAAAACTACGTTTTGTACACTTTAATGTTCATATTAACAAGTTTTGAAGTTGTGGGCACGTAACGGATTTTGACGAAATCTTGAGGTAGGCCTTACATAAATTGATAAGTTGGTTCATTATAACCTAAACTTCAACCTACTCTAACCTAACTTCAAAGGATTTAACACTGTCACAAGTCCGACGCACCATCCCCACATGACTAAATAAGAAATGATTAGTCTGGAATGAACCGGTTAGAACGGATCATTCAAAACAAATCCTTGCAAATGAATCGACTGGATTGCTCATACAGTCGATTATAAACAGTTGTAGCCATCCACAGTCCACATTCGGACTCATCCAAACCACCATATAATATCATCCATACCGCTCAACGGACGTTAAGTTAAAATTGTCAACTTCGTTTTACGGCCACATAGAAGTCTTTCCGACAAAAACTGATTGTATTTTTGGATTCAGCGTGCAAAAATTTTAATAAGTGGACATATACAAATTATATGTTTTACCGATGCAAGTACTGAATAATAAATGTTTTCCAAAGACGATTAATTTAACGGAAAACACGTCGTTTTTGTATTAATTTTAATCAACACTTTTGTGGATAGCTTACTCTTACTTTTGGGAATACTCTACGGCATCGTTTGCACTTTAAATAATACTCACTCTATTATTTTGACATGTTGTTCAACAAGAATCGTCAAATAAGCTCTAACTTGATTCTCATCAGTCGTTTGTCTTGAATTCATGTCAACGTACATATATGCATCATCAGCAGAAAATGGCCTTGAAGTATCACATAAAGTATCTTTAAGACGTTTTTCAAAATCTAGTTTCTCAATAATAGTCAAGGAACGCCTTCTAGTGCATGATGTAAGTACCGGTATATCACAACACTGATCTGGTTCGGCTATATCAGCACATAACAGTCTGATTTTACATTTTATATTAAAAACAGTACAATTCATAAGCATATTTAAAAATAAGCTAGCTGTAGCACCAATTGATATAATCATGAGATTTAGACATAAATAATATTTGTAGTGGTCCATATTTGCGATCCAAACGCTTCCGAATGCGAGGTGAGCACAATGTTTGTTTTCTTTATCATAAGTGAAGGAAAAATAGAAATAAAAGAAAGATATGATGTTCCATACCAAAATCCCGAGAATGGAATACTTTGGAATCATATTGAGGTACCAGTCAAGCTCATCTTTGTAGTCTTTGACTATTTTTGAACGAACTGTGTTTAGTTTATAATCATTGAGGTTTTCAGTCAAAGCTTCAAATGTTTTCTCAGATTTAGATTTGTTTATGAAGATAAACAGAAATGTCGAAAGGAACGTAAACAGTATTGCTAAATCATGTAAATAAGAGATATTTTCCAACTTATCTTCTCTGTCATTTGCTAGGCCATCATCGTACATACAGGCCACCGTGGAGTATAAAAAGAACATAATTGTGAGAGTCAAAGGGATGACGACGATTGGCAGATTTGAACTCTGAATGACGAACTTGAATATTCTTAAGATTATATCTGTAGTGTTTGTAGAAGATGCTTCGTCCATAGTTGACTTCTGAAACAAAAATTTGTTTGCTGTTAAATTAAATTTGTTTCATACAATTTTACACAATTTATTTATAAAATATATTTTACTGGGCTTTTTGCAAACAATAATTTTTTTTTGTTATTTGTGTCCGCAGTCAAAGTATGATCACGTCATTAAATTGGCGAGAATATTTGCTCAATCCATCTCCCGGAGATCAAGAGTTAACAAAAACTATTAAAAAAGTTGGTTTTATTTTAATCAAGGTTCAAAAGGTTATGAAGATTTATGTTGTAAGTGTAAATGTGAGTGGAAGCCTCATTATATTCAACTAAATATGAGGAAAAACACCTACTCATAGAACACACTTACACCAGCATATACAATCTAGTTACATTTACCAAATAACACATACGCCTACTTAGGCATACCTATACAACCTACTCACACTTACCTATACAACCCACCTACACCTTCCTATACAACCGACCTACACCTTCCTATACAACCCACCTACACCTTCCTATACAACCCACCTACACCTTCCTATACAACCTACTTACACATACATATACAACCTACTTACACCTAACTGTACCACCTACTTACACTTACCTATACGACCTACTTACACCTAACTATACAATAAACCTACACCTTCCTATACAACCTATTCGTACCTACCTATACAACCAACCTACACCTAACCATACAAACTACTTACACTTACCTATACAACCTACCTACACCTTCCTATACTACCAATTAACACCTAACTATAAGACATACTTACACTTACCTATACAACCTACCCACATCTACCTATACAACCTACTTACACTTAACTATACCACCTACTTACACTTACCTATACAACCTACTTACACTTAACTATACCACCTACTAACACTTACCTATACAACCTACTTACACCTAACTATAAAACCTATCTACAACTTCCTACACAAACTACTTATTAAATATTTTTTAAAAACTTAGGTTTGGTATTAAATTAAACTTTTTATAATTTCATTTTTATATTTTGATGCATTTTTCATTGAAGTCTTCAATAGATCGGATCTTCAGTACCTACATCTTCCTATAAGACCTACACTTTACACCCACCAACCTATTAACACATGCCCATACAATTAAATAACACAACAACTTACGTATACAACTAACCTTGCTCCACTGATGAAGTTAACAAGTTAATTGATTTGAAATTTGCAATGAAATCTTTATAGAAAGAGCACGTTTATAACTTTCAACACACAAAACTTTACCCTTCGTGTATGACAGCAAGTCTAGGGTAAACAGTGAAAAGTTTAACTCTTGCCAATGCTATGTAATGAATAGCTATTAATAGTCATTAGTTAGGCCTACAGTTTAGTTTATTTACTGGAAGAATAGAGGTCATGAAGTTTTCCCAATAACCGTACATATTGAAACATTACAAACTGCAACTGGATCGCACCTGCGATCTTACTTACAAAACCACAGGTCTGCAAATATTATCTCCCCTTATAAAAGAACCACTAATTTTCCCATCAATAGTAAACAATAATACCATGATACTACAAACTTTACTTACCATCTCCCGTTTTCTTTATTATCTCCTGTTCCAGATTACACCACTTTGTCGTTTATTGTCTGTTAAAATTCAGTTTTTACATTCTAATAGTATATACTAATCCATAGCAAAACTAGGCGTTTTTTTTTCAAAATTGGAATTATTCTCATTAATCTCCTGTCTGAATATAACACATTTTTCCTTTCGATTGAACCACCACCACACAGATATTAGTACAGTTTTCATGTGTAATGATTGAGACCATAAATTCGGACTACGTTTCTGTGAATCCAGCTGCATTAAAATGATTGAAAACTTGATACACAGACAATCTAGCGATTACCAATCGTAGTGATCTGATTACTAACTGATTGGCAGTGAAGATAATCAGTGATGGTTTAATTATGTGTTTACAATTGGAATGATTCGATTGCCAGTAGAATAAATTAAATTTATTATTTGGGACAATATTACTTCTCAAATTTACACCCAATTGAGCCTTGAATTCTGCAAGAAATATTATGTTGTGCCTAAATTTGGCAAACTAAAACCAGAATCTCGGGATGAAACCCGCATTTCCCCTAAATGTGCATAGAATCGCATAATTTAGCTAAATAATCCAGAATTTTATGAATATTGCTTGAGTAGTTTAATTTTATAAATACCAAATATAATTTATAGCCAATCAAAGAAACTCAGAACATCCAGCCACCTGAGATGAAGATGCACTTGGATTTGGATTGTGACATTCCGGTTATTGCTCTTGAGCCAACAGATTCCCAAGATGAAGAAGAAGTTTATTGTGTCCCAATCGTGAATAATAACCCTATGCTTCAAACTGATAAAACCTACTAACTTGGCCTACTAACCTAATAACTTACTAACCTACTAACTTTAATATGTGTATATTTAATACGTCATAATACGTATTTAGTACCTTGAAACGTCGCAACAAAAGCCTTGCTGGAAAACGAGTGCGATCCAGTAAACTTCACTTTTTCCATAGTATGAATGCAACAGTAAGCTGGATTGGCGTTATTTAAACATAAAATTAACTGTCAATTTCGATGGGTTTCATCTAGTAATAAATATATACAGGGTGTCCCGGAACTCTCTACCAATATTTTAGGGCATTGCTCCTGGGTAAGAAACATACCTAAATATCATATTTAAATTGTCCGGAAGTCCTTGGTTACTCACACAGCCACCATTTTGTTTTTTCAGTTATTAATTTTTTTCTAAAGAATGGTTGAACATACCAAATGGAAACTTTGCACAAACTTTTATGACAACTAAACAAAGCTACCAAAAAATTATGACAATTTTTTAAATTCATAAAACAAAATAGCAGCCGTTTAAAATTTTGGTAAAATCAACGGTTTTCGAGTTATTTAAGAAACAAAATTTTAAATGGCCGCCATTTTGTTTTATGAATTTGAAAAATTGTCATAATTTTTTGGTAGCTTTGTCTAGTTGTCATAAATGTTTGTGTTAAGTTTCAATTTCGTATGTTTAACCACTTTTCAGAAAAAAATTAATTAGTGGAAAAAACAAAATGGTGGATATGTGAGTAACTAAGGACTTCCGGACAATTTAAATATGATATTTTGGTATGTTTCTTACCCAGGAACAATGCCCTAAAATATTGGTAGAGAGTTCCGGGACTCCCTGTATATTTTAAATGGGCTTTTAACAAAATATGGATTTTTAAATTACTTTTACAAATGAACTAGCTGACCCATGGGCTTCACCCCGTTTGTTTTCATAAGTATTTACATAGATAAAACATATTCCCTTAGGGATAGTCCTAAGGGACTATGTTTCATCTATGGTATTAATAAAACTATTGATTGGTTAAGTTAAGCTGAAATGAACAAAACAGAATATGTACAGTAATACAAAAAGAAAATCACACCTGATTTTAAGAAGGTAATGGTAATACATTAAAAGAATAACATGCAAATAAGTACAGCTGAGGTATTTTTAACATTAGGTATACGGAAAGTTCCTTTTGGAAAACATTTATGACCTTATAGGGCAATTTATGAAATAATGGATAGTTTTGAGCAAGGATTCTCGTCATGACGGACATTTTAAGTATATGGTTGATGGAGGTGTGACCTGTAGTTTTCTCAAAAGCTCATGGGTACTTTGGGCTTTATATATGGATAAGAGTTCTTGGGATGGATCACCTGTTAATAATGTTGATAGAGAACAAGAAATATACTTTCTTGTCTTCAAGAATTTTAAACGACTCTTCTTGGTTTTACATCCCTTCAAGCTATTCACAAATTCCCCAATAATACAGAACCTTCTGTTATCGATCGAATTTCAATTAAATTAATTGAACCGTCAATAAACAGTTTCTACTGGATTTTATTTGACTTTGCAGTTGTTTCATATTATTTGAATCAACGCCATTTACTAGGTTTCAATGGCTACATTATTTTATGGTGTAAGAGACAAATGGTATTATAGAAATAGAAATACTTTTTTATACACATTTTATATCTGTCTATTTAAAATATTTATATTTAAAAAAATTTCCAATACATTATTTTTAATTCAACACAAACACGCTAATTTTTTTAAATAAAGTTTGCAAATGGTAACTGATAAGTTAAATGAATATTGGGTATTCATATTTGGGTTTGAGAAATATATAAGACAATGATTCTTTTAAATAACGTTTCTTTCCAAACGCTGTACGTTAAATTTACCAGAAAATAAAGACATAAGATGATAAATTATTTGTGATTTAATTTAACTTAACATGAAATTCTGAAAATAGTTTATCAGAGTTACAATAGGCTGGAACATAATATAAGATGGAAAGCAAGTAGATAATTTGTAGCCAAATTGTATTGTGTTTCATTAAATACATTTTTAAAATGAAAGAGCTGAACTTGACTGAATTCAGTTTTTACGATCCTTAGTAATTACTATCTAACAAACAGACCCTTATAAATTGACCAAATCCCAAAGGCTATGATGAATTTTCTTCTCTTTGAAAGGTTGCATTTAATGAAGGTTCTAAAAAGTCGTTATACAACCTCTCAATAAGTTATTGAATATAAATATAAATAGATTTTTAGTTAAGCTTACTTGCAAAATTATTATTTTAAAATTTTAAATTAAGACATTTGATTCCAATAATGTTTCAGTAATGTTGTGATATCTGAGTTTTGAAAGTTTATGTAGGGCCTATAACAGAAAATTCCATTCCGGAAAATAGGTGTTTACCGGACGGGTGACGTACGGTATCTTTTGTCATTTCTACCCAAACAGTCAAAATCGGTAATATGTTCCTACCAATTCAATAACTTAACAATCACTACTTATAACTTTTCTGAGAGGTTATGTTTTCTGTTGTGGCCCCATACTTCCATTAGAATATTATACTAGTTATTATCAAACTGATTAATTGTTATTTAGTCTTAAGAATTAAATTACTGTTACAAAATAAAATTTGTGATTTAGGAAAATTGTATATATAAATATGATTTGTAAGTTCGATAGCATTCATGTGAACAAGTGCGTATTTTTACTTTACAAAATAAGATTTGTTTTTTTTTCGGTCAAGAATTTGGACGCTATTATAAAGACATTTCTGTGAAAATATAAGCTTCATTTGATGTGAAGTAGCATTTTTTCTCTCTAGGGAGTAAAGAGTATTTTTGGCCCCTAAGGAGTATAATTTACCTGTTGTCAACTCAGTTGTAAATGTCGATTGTAAACAATTGCATGTATCGAAAGTATGCATCGATTGTTTAATCGATTGTAGTTAATTGTTGCCTTATTGCAAATAGTTTGACATATCGATATTTAATGTACACTGGCGCAATCGTAATAGACGAACCGATTGAATCACTTTAAAAAATTAAATAAAAACAAGTAAGAAGTATTTTTCAGAGGTTATCTTTCAATAAAAACTATTTTACCTCTGTAACATAGTTTGTTCAAATAATGGTGCAATATGTCAGAAATATACTTCATCACAAGGCCTTGGCTTCACCTAAGTAGTAAAATGTGAGCTAGGGTCGAAAAGCGTCACTTTAGGCCCTAGTAATGAAATATACTATTTTCACCCCCATTGCCTGTACTTTAGTGAAGAAGAAAGTACGCTAGCAAGAGCTTTGTTGTAAAATAGGTTTTTTAACTTCGAATGTTTAAGGGTAATAATACAGTTCTACATTACACAGATAGTTTTGTAATACTTGTCCACCAGCACCGAAACAATAAGACGACATATTCGTAAATATGAATAAAAAAATTAATTTGTTTTCGTTTTAATTTAGTTACAATGTAATTTACTACTAAACTATGTTGTCCAGTGCATTAAACGTATAATACTTCTCTTGCAACAGTTGAGTCTTATTTAAATAAACATTAAAATGTTTTTACCCAAAGAAACACACTTATTTTCAAAGAGTTGGAGTTTTATCAAAAGCGCTTGGGTTCAAGCGAATGAATATAGTGTTTGCCTGATAGTCAATGCTGATATTCAGAAGCTCGCAGGGTCAAAACTAAGCAGGATCCAGCTGTACTGACTAAAAAAACAGAACTTAGTTCATAACAAACCCCTCATTAACCCCTATTTTATTACCTAACACCTAAGTAATAAAGCAGCATCCAGCTGTTTTGGCTGAAAATCAATTAACTTAGCATCAAGCCCACACAAGTCAGCTTACATCCTTTCATTGATCATATGGTAGGATTAACATTTTTTCGGATGCTTACTTATTTTAAAGTTTGTCTCCAATTAATTGTATTTTTATGACGAAATCTATACTAATACTAATATAACGATAGGCTAATATTTTATTAAATCCGACAACTGAATTAATCCCTAACAGTCTAACGTATTGTGATATTTTTGCGAAACATTTCACAATTCACGTGCGATGCTACAATGATGACACAACTGTTAAAGTTATAAAAACAATATTGCGTCGCTAGCCTAAGTCTCCTAAAACTTTGTTCTGTCACAGTTTCAGATTTTAATCTAAGTTGTTTACTTAGTTTTCAATCCTTTGTACTCTTCCTACGCCTCACTTAAAATTTTTTTTTCAAAGTCATGTATGTATGTATGTATGTGTATTTATGTCCTTCATAAATACATCACATTGACTCTAACTTGATACATCACATTGACTCTGACGTATAACTTTCTCATATATCAGTTGATTGGTTGGCACTACTGGTGCCGTTTGAGTCAGTAGTCCTACAGTGTTAGCTCCCGATTTATTGTAAAATTCTACAGTAATAAACAGAGTTTAGTACTGGAGTTGTGTTTCAATGTGATAAGAAACGGTCAAGTATCGTTTGAACTGATAATTTCGGTTGGGAACTAAGAAAACAATCAGTTATCGGTAAATCGCCGACGTGGTCAGTTGCAACGTGGTCAGTGGCAGACAAGTTGTCGTGGGTTCGTGTCGTGGACATTACGGTGATTTTCGTCGCTGGTTCGTGTTTGCGGCATCAAAAGTGATATTTAAGCGAACATAGTGTTGTGTTAATGACAGACAATAAGATAATCAATTATTTCTCGCCTTCGGGAAGACCTGTCAAACGTCCGAGATCGCGTTCCTCGCCAGCATCACCGGAGGATTCTTCTACAGGTTTGATGATGGGAATAATGGAGAACGACGACGAGAAAGTTGGTGAGTTAACTAATGGACAGTTAAGATCTTCTCTCAGAGATGTTATGTCCGATCTCCTGGACTCTAAATTGTCTAATTTGGCGACAAAATCTGACTTGGTTAACCTCTCACAAAAAGTGTCACATTTGGAAGAAGAAAACGTTTCACAAAATGAACAGATAAGGGACCTTAAGCGACAAAATAAAGTCATTATGGATAAACTTTTAGATTTAGAAAGTCGATCTAGAAGGAACAATCTGATATTCAAGGGACTGAAGTGGGGTGAAAGGACAACGGACTTTAAGTATATAGTAGGCAAATTCTGTGGTGATACGTTCGGTCACAGTCAAGTATGTATTAACAGGGCTCACCCTCTAGGAAACCTAAAAGATACAATAATCGCTCACTTGCCTTATGACTCTGACATTGACTATATTATGACTCGGGTGAAACAATTGAAAAACACGGGTTATTCAGTTTACCGTGATTTCCCAAAGGAGGTGCGAGTAAAGCGTAAAGCTTTAGTGTCAGTGCGAAATGAGGTCGAGAGGGTAGCGGGGACCCGGCGGATGCCCTTGGTATATGATCACCTAACCATAGACAAGTGTAGGTTCACGTGGGAGGAGGGTAGGCTAATGGCAGGGAGGCAGGACGGAGTTGCAAAGCTGAATTCCATGTTTCGCCACGACTTCTCGGAGTTCATAAATCGCCTTGCAAATCCCCCTTTGGACATGGAGGGTGCAGCCGAAGACGAGGGGTCGACCACGAGCTGGCGCGAGACTCCAAGGGATGCTGTGACAGCGACCAGCGACGGCAGCCATCAGGGGCCAGGGACAGCGAGCTACTCTCAGGCAGTACGGGGTTGAGGGGTGTACGCCAATCCAGCCACAGAAGTACGTCGGACGGACTCAACAAGTACTTTAAGTAAGATAGGTAGTTTAAAATTAGTGGCCTACAATGTATGCGGGTTAAAGTCCAAGGTGAATGATTTAAGTTTTATAGAGTTCATTAATTTGTATGATATTGTTTTTATTTTAGAATCATTTATTTCTGAGGTTGATGCTCCATATATAGACCAGAAGTTAAAAAATTTCAAAAAGAATTTTAGTTTTGCTAAACGTAGCTCAAGCCATGGAAGATACATGGGAGGATTAATAATTTTGATTAATTTAAGTTCTCCGTTTTGTGACAAAATCAATTTTATTGAATACGATGACTATGTATTAGTGCAAATAAGGAATACAGTTAGTAATAGATCAATAGTGTTAATGCCAGTATATATTAATTATAATTCATGGGAATATAACTTTCAGGCTTTATCAAACTTTTTGACAAACAATAATTTTCAAGATTTTATTTTGATCGGTGATGTGAATGGCCGTGTAGGTATAGAACAAACTTTACCAGAATATTGTTTTAATCAAATGGAATCATTGTTATTTAGACGAACCCGAAACTCCAAAGATTTAATTGTTAACAATAAAGGAAAGAGAATTTTAGATCTGTGTGAAAATTTAGGGTTAGTTATACTGAACGGTAGGTCAGAGGGTGATTATAGCGGGGAATATACTTTTATAGGTGTCATGGGTTGCTCTGTTATTGATATAGCCGCGGTCTCATTATCTTGTCTAGATATCATACAGGGGTTTAAAGTTGTTGAACACACGGGCTCTGACCACCTGCCAATTGAAGTATCCTTATCGATAGATAACGACATTTGTGTGAGGAGAAGAGATGAAAACATTTTACCTTTACTCCCAAAATTAAAATGGACTCGACGTGATAATATTTTATATCAGGAAAAGGTTATTCAGAATATTTGCTATGTTTCGTATATCGTTAGACGACCAAAATAATGTTGATCAAATTGTACATATTATAAAGGAGTCAGCCCATTCAAAGCAAAGTGCGACTAGTAGTAGCTGTTCTCTAAAACAACGGCACAAACAAAAATGGTTTGATTACGAATGTTTAGCGTTGAGAAAGCGGAAATTTAAGAGGTTAAACATATTTCGTAGAACAAACTCGACAGCTGATAAATCTGAGTACATTCAAGCATGTAAGATGTTTAAAATTGTACTAGTGAACCTGTGCGGCTCAATGCCCCGCAAAAACATATGAATTTAGAAAACAAATTCATCGTGTTATAGCCTATATTGACTCGTTGAAAATTAAATACAGTAATAATAAAGCATTAGAAGGGAAGCAATCCAGCCATTTTCTAGCTGTATGCGTATTATATTTAGTAAATTAATAAGTGTTCAAGTTCAAGTATGTTACAGGGTAGTTATTTTTTTAAGACTTAAAAACACATTTAACAAAACATTTTATCATATCAAACCAATAGGCAGTGAAGGTAGCATATACCTATGTAGCATATTTTGAGGGGTCATAAAATGCTGCTTGAAGAAAACACTTTTAAAAATAAACACTAAAAAACAATATTTTTTTTCACAAAAGAACTTCCATATGACTGAAATTGGTCTGGCTAAGAACAGTGCTGCTCTTTCATTAAAGTGCTTGTGCTTCAAATGCCAAATAACAGAAATTAGCATCTTTCCATTTTTAAAAGGTAACTTTGTTTCAGACGGGCAAATTTGTTATCCTCGAAATCAAAATATGTCCTTACTCACTTGTTCCATGTTAGGACTTTAGATTCTACTTTACATTGTTGTTAACCGTTCTGATCACATGAAGCCTTGTGCCATTAATGAGGCCCTTTTTGATGTAATAATATCAATAAAACCACTGCCTCCTTTTATTTGTATAATCTGTGTCTTGGCAATCCACTGACCTCTATATTTAAAAACTCAGTTGGATTTTCTAGATGGGTGCCTTTGCCTTCGACTGACAATTAATTACCTAACTTGTAAAGTTCATGTAGTAATTCATTAATACTGTTAGTTTATAAAGAAAATTAGATAAAAGGTACTTGGCTTGGTGCTTTCATAACTGCGAACTCAAATTACACCTACAAGTAAAAGATAATCATGTTATTGGTTAAAAAAAAAAACTATGTTTGTGTAAAAACATTATTCACATGAAGTAGATGATTTGTTTGATTTCTCGATCAGCTGTTTCGTTTAGAATGAATTAATAATGTCAAAGATTTGTGATTTTAAATACATCAATTAATTATTATAGTAAAATTTTCTAAATATGGTAACTTATTCTCAACTAAATTTTACTATTCCCAGCATGAAAATAAAGTAGTGAGATCCATTATGAGTAAAGTTTAAGGCACACAATCCTTGATTGAAATGTAGTATACATTAACAGTCATAATACACAGCAATTATTATGTAGTAGACTTTGACTATTTTCAAGTAACAAACATATGTTTCTGTAAATAAAAATTATCTCCCTTGTTATCCTTATGCAGAAATACAAAACTTTAAAGGGCCCCAGGGCCTCACTCTCTAATTATTTCCTTAAAAAGAAGGTTTCCTGCACAACTTCACGTTACGCTCTTTCCAATGACACCAAAAACATATCAATCGGTTTAGTAGTTTCGGAGGAGTAATTGTCACAAAAATCGTGCTTGCGTATTAAATAAGTATAGATGTAAAAATAAACAAAAAATGCACTTGGATAATACGATTGCCAGTTTAAATCACAGGACTGACGCGAAAACATTTTGGTCGGCTTTAAACAGTTTTAAATACGGCAGTGATAGGTTCGTGGGTAACATTGCACCGCAGGATTGGATCAATCATTTTAGTAAATTATTAAACCCGCCACGATTATCAGCTGGGATCTGTTATGCGGAACCAATGATAACAAACGATGTTTTGGACAGAGATTTTAGTATGTTAGTGGTAAAATCAGTTCTCGCGAGATTAAAAGATAATAAAGCGCCGGGCCACGATAGGGTGCCCTACGAGTTTTATAAAAATGCCCCAGATTCACTGCTCACTAGAATATTGGGTATTTATAATAACATGTTTAACAAGTGCAGGGTAGTGGAAAGTTTTAAAAAATCTATTATATTCCCGCTGCACAAAAAGGGAGATGCAAATTCTGTTGAAAATTATAGAGGACTTTCCTTTATTGACTGTGGTGGTAAAATATTTACGAGTTTGCTGAATTCTAGACTAAATGTGTGGTTAACTCAGAATAATATATTTACAGAGTCTCAAGGGGGGTTCAGACGTGGATATTCTACCATTGATAATATATTTAGTTTATCGTGTATGATTAATTTAAGTTGTGCGATTAAAAAAGGCAAGTTATTTTGTTTTTTTGTAGATTTTTCAGCAGCCTTCGACACTATAGACAGAAAGGCCTTAATTTATAAATTATTTAGTATAGGAGTTTCAACCAAATTTGCCAAGCTTATTGAAAATCTTTACGATAGAACCAATGTTTCTGTATGGTGTAAAAACGGCATTACAAGTAGTTTTGAGTCCAAGATGGGTTTAAAACAGGGTTGTAATCTTAGCCCTACTTTATTCTCAATATTTATAAATGATTTGCCAGAATTTTTAGAGGGCGGATGTTTATTTGGAGGTCAGAAAATAAATATCCTAATGTATGCGGATGACATAGTTTTAATAGCTCCCACAGCTATTGTACTGCAACAAATGATTGGAAAACTTGAACTTTATTGCAATTTATGGAACCTTCAAGTTAATACTAATAAATCCAACATTATGGTTTTTCGCAAAGGAGGTAGATTGGCAAAAAGTAATAAATGGTTCTATAAAGGCAAAGAGGTCGAGATTGTTAACTCTTACAAATATCTGGGGGTATTGTTCACGCCAATGCTAAGTTGGGAACAACATTTTCAGATGAAGTCCACAGCTGCAAAATTAGCCATTAACGCCGCCTGGAATAAATTAATAAACAATGACAGGGTGCATCTGTCCTCAAAATTTGTATGTTTTAACGCTGTGGTAAGATCAATATTATGTTATGGAGGCCAGGTATGGGGATATTTAGAGAGCGAAAAGATAGAATCTGTACAAAAGTTATTTATTAGGAAACTGTTTCAGTTGCCTAATAACACGCCAAATTACTCACTGTACTTGGAAACGGGTCTAGATAAATTACACATTTATTCTCTCTCAATGAATCTTAATTATATAATAAATATATTGGGGCTTCCACCTGAGCGTTTACCAAGATTATTGGCAGCTGAAGTTTTAAGAAAAAATGTAGATTGGTGTCGAGCGTGGAGAGCATTAGGAATCAAATATGGCGTGCAAATGGACCTGAATATACATACGATAGAGGAGGCGGGGAGTGGTAGGTTAAAGTCTCAATTAGTTAGTGTTGTAAATGCAGCAAGAGATAGCTGGAGAGCTGAGTGTCTAGGCAGAGCGCGTACTTCAGCTTATCATTCCCAATACCTCGTCGTTGACTTTGACCTTGGCAACAATAGCTTCTTGGAAACTGGTTTAGACAACCGAACCATTTCTTGGATAATAAAATGTAGAGGAGAACTTATAGATCTCAACTATAAACCGTGGATTGTCGATAAAAACCACACATGTTCCTTGTGTAATTTAAACGAGAATGAATCTGCTTTACACTTTGTGGCTAGTTGCCCTGTGTTCAATGACTTGCGACTCTTGTATTTTGGCAAACAAAAAATACAATATGAGGAGTTTGTGGATTATTTGAATGGGAAGGATTGGCGGGGCCTTGGAAATTTTTTAAAAATTGCATGGAAACGTAGATGGGAGCTAGTTAGGGAATTTAATTTTTAAAATTTTGTATTACAATATGTTTAAAGTATAAATATATGTGTATATATGCATACATGTGTATGTGTATATATCTATGTATATGTGTGCATAAAGAAGTGTTATTTTATTTTGTTTTAGTGCTCAGTATGTTGATTTATGTGGGACAATTTTATTTCATTAATATTGAATGGACATTAATGCCAACCCAGCAGACGGTCGTATGACCATTGTTGTATGTGCATGTATAAATTATCGCACCCTTTTCATGTAGCCTACTGTACATAGTATGAATTCAATAAAGCACTTTTCTATTCTATTCTATTCTATATCAGTTGATAGGTATGAGTTAGCATTATTATTTTGTGGCCATAATGATATATCAAAACTATCAAAAATCGATCGTAATGTTTCACAGTCTGGAACCAACAGAGATTTCACAGCGCATCTGTCACAACAACGCCAGCCGAACACGTCGTGACATGCAGCCTTCATGTTCACGTTTGGACATGATCTAACACACCACTCGGTGGGCTGCAGTTGGACATGTTTTGAATTAATGGTAAAAACTGTTTTTACATATAAGGTAAATGTCCGTTTACATAAGAGAGGCAATAGGTATTTCGTAATTTTAGCCTAAAGATAATTTATCCGCATAAGATTAATTCTTTCGTTTTTAACTTGTTGTCTTAAGCCGCGTTTACACTAAAGTCGTCCACTGAGGTTTCCACTAGTTGCGGCAATTAGTTGCTTTTTCTACTAAATAACTATTTCGTTGTCCACTAGAATTTGGTTTTCCCGCGGGGTGTCTGAAAAGATCAACGAAAGTTGGCAACAAAAAGTGGAAGACAAGTTGCTACACTCGCGCTCACTGCGCAAGCAACTTATAGAAAACTAGTGGAGATTTTAAACAAGAAAGTTATCTAGATTTTTTGTACGACACCAGAGCCAAAAAACGTTGTGTAACTGCTATCTTTTCTTCCTTGACACTACGGACTATTTCGTGCCAATTTCTTTGGCAACAAGTTTACACTAGTTGCTCTAAATTGGAGAGGATCAAATTTTGGTTTTACACAAAACATTTTCCACTAGTTGCTTAAATTTATTAAGAGGAATATCTAGTTTAAACTTTTGGTTGTAAAATTTTAATTTTCAACTTTGGTGTAAAGGCACCTTTAGTCACCCCTTTTTAGGAATGCGCCTAAAAAAGGCTAATTTTCAAACCAGTTTTCAAATAAAGGCCGAAAGCTTACCATAAAATCAGCCCATAGTGGTTGTGGCTGGGGGGCAATAACGAAACAATGAATAGTTAGTTCCTGGTTACATTCAATGCAAATGTGATTTTTTGTTAAAATTGGCCATTTTAATTTTTACAAAATTGAAACAAATACATTGTTCAGGGGTTAATTCAACTGGTTAAAGTGCCTTAGTATTTTATCCGTCCGGCTGTTATCTGTATATTTTATTGTAATGGCTACAAAACAGAATCCTCAGAACTAATTTACCCAGTGGATTATTAATTGAAAAAACTAGAATCTGTTGGTGCCATTGCAACATGTAAATGTCGATCTTGAATTCTGGTAATACCATCTCACGATAGTAAAAATAAAGTAAAATATTTAAAGACAGACATCTTATTAACATTGACTAAATATTAATAAAAATTACAAAATGCATTAAGAACACAGTCAATGTTCCATAAGGAAGATATTTTTATATCATCAAATGAATACATTTCTAAGATAAAGGTTATACTTTGAGGGTTTCATTTTTATATATCGATTGAAAATAATATCAACCTCAAAGATGGCAACTTCCTGCAAATAAAAACACAAAAACTGTTTACCATCTTTTCATACAATTCTATATGAATATGTGCTATCAAGGTTGTGTAGGTAAAGTGTAGATAACGTTTGCCCTCTATAGTCAAGTCCACCTCGCTGTCAGCCCCAGTGTTGATACAAACCCTTGACTTGTAACGTGAAGTCTTACACTGCACACTTTGCATGTTGAAATAACTTACAATAATATATGAAACAATGGGTCAGTTTAAGTTAAATTTGTAAGGTGTAAACTGACCATTTTTAAAACAATTATTCGTTCAAATTATTTAGGGCACTAAAACTTGTATGTTCTATGCCTCGTGAAATATTTGTTTGGTAAAACCAACACTATTACACCTATAAATGTTGGTATACAGTTTCCCTGTACCTTACACAGGATTATGTCATATAATGGATTATTAATAAAAAATCGTTAGGTAAAGCCCGACACACAGTTTAATTTTGCTTTTCAAGTTCATGTGAAGAAACAGAGCCGATAATCGAATTGATATTTTATGCCAATGATCTTTTCTTTAAAGGATGTGAGCTCAAGTCAAAATTAGAACTCATGATAAATTGAAACAATTCTAACTGGTAAGATCGTTTTAACAAGCCCAATTGAACTTTCTAGCAGATTTAAGAAGTGCGTTTCAGTTTTGTTACTACAGTAAACAATTAGTTACAGGAGTTTAACAGTTATCTGATATTCTATTAATGATTTTAAGAACAATCTTATTGTACTCTGCATCCTTTTACGTAAGCAAATACGGATAAAGCAATTAAATTTCTCTACTGTTGTATAAGTTCATCTATAATTTGTCCAAATTGAGTAATATTTTGTGTGCATAAAGTTAAAATGACATTTGGTTTAACTTGATCAAATAATATACTTACAAATAAACTTATTGTTATTTATAGAAAAATACCCATCAAATCATATCCTTATTTTTTGTTAATAGCCATAATTTCAAGCTCTAAAACTCTATTACCTGTGATCGATTCAGATTTCTCATTTTTTAAACAAAAACCATTATCAAATATTGTATTTTTGAATACCGTAAGTCACAATGTTTTTAAAGAGAATATAAATCTCAATTTTTACATCGTTTTAACTAATCATTACTTTTAACTCAATGAAAAACAAGGTTGCTATAGTCCTCCACTTAACCTTGACCCTTTATGGTAAGTACATAGGTCGCTTTCCGTGGAAACTAATGGACAGTTTATTAGGGTCCACTCTACGTATATGGATTTTTTTATGCAAATATAACTTTTAGTTTTGCCTTTTCTCTAGTCAAAAAGCGTTTGAGAAAATGAAACAAACTAGTTTTATTAAGTAGTTACTCTATCAATATTAATTATTTAATTGATTTTATTTACTGTATTTATTATATTAAATACAGTGAATATTTTGCCTTTATTCTGCAATACTTTTTATATATTGCCTACAAACATTTATGAGTAGCTATATTCATCGAACAAAATAAGATCATGTAAGTGATTATGAGAAGATAGGTTGACTTTTTTTGTAGAATGTATATTTCAAATGTTGTATTCAGTGTTTTCTCCACACGATGATTAAATTTCGCTAGATATTTAGACAGGTGTAATACATGATGTAGAGACATCAGAACGACATCATGTTTAAATCAGTGGCGCAAAAATTCACATCACGTGTGCGCCTTGATATCTCCCTCAGAAGCTGCGTGTTTAGAATATAAGTTCAAGGCGAAAATAAATAAGACTTCACAATCCAAACTCAAATCACCCCCCCCCCAACAAAAAAAATCAACGGTTCGCTAGCCTACTTAAATTGACTAGATACTTTACTTTTTATGTGATTATGTGAACCTGAAGTATTTGTTCCTGAGCGAAAGAGTGATTATATGGGCATTATTTAACTATTAACAAAGGAAACGCCACTTTACAAAGTACAATATATAATGTAAAATAAGTCAAACAAATGTAAACATCGAATCAGTTTTTGATTATTTAAAGCTTCGCTTTAAACCTTTGTATGGGATGTAGCTTGAGTTTATTCAAGTACGTAAATAGGCCTTTCCATTTCGTCGGGTTTGTTTTCTATCTTTTAAAACTAATCATACCAATTTGTTTTTCCTTTTTCGTCGACCCGAAGCAAACATAAACAACATCTAAGGAATGTCGGCCTTAGTCACTAACAAGACTACAAGATCGCGCCACTCATCCTACACTCATCTCCATTCATACTTGGCTTAAAATACCTACTTTGTATGGTTGCCATTTCATAGATAACAAAATTTACCAAAATTACCCTACTTATAGATTTATGGATGGGGTGTGTTTTACCTTTGAAACAGATAAGTTTTATGATAGACAATTATATTTTTCTATGACCAACACAGGCTTTAAAAGTAACTTGGCCTAAACCTGATAGCTACAAAAATTCCTGAATTTTTAAATCTGATTTTTTATTAGTGCTGTATCATATTGAATTCTTAAAAGAAACTAGATATTGGCGAAGTTTTGTTAAATAGCTGAGTACAGATCAACTGACACAAGTCTAGACACATATCAGTCGGCGTATCTTCATCATTTGATGCTACAGGCTAATTAAACTCTTGTAATATTCAATACAAACGTACATACGTCAGTCGTGTGTCAATTATATACTTCACTTCACATTCTGACGGCTTTACGTGTCTGGTTTAACTTTGTCTACAGCTCACTCTAAATAAGTATTAACATTTAAACAATTCAAGAACTGAGAGAAGGTAGCTGATATTACGCGAATGTGGTACACAACAATACTTACTCATGTATTATTATGTATTCGGCTAAGTATTTTGAATTAAAACATTTAATTCGACGATTTTTTTTTATTTTCTTTTTAAATTTCTCTGATTGCATTGGTTTATTTTTTATTTAATATTGTGTTGTTGCCTAAAACGTAAAGATAAATAAATAAATACGAATCTTACAATCCTTATATTTTTACCAATCAATTTTGTCTATAATTACTTTAGGATACCATAATACTACGTGATACTATGATTACCTAAAATACAGAAAAAAAATTTTAGAATTTAATCGTACAGACATTACACGCCGTAACCAGCTTATTTAGAAATATTTCAAAGGTAATAGTAATTTAAACAAAAAAGTACCGTTATAACGAATCTTATTTATTTTAAAATTTAAGGAATATTTTGTTGATGAGAATTTTAATGAAAGTAAAGTTTGATAAACAGAAATAAACTTAATGTTACATTAGATTTTTAGACGGTTCAAAACGCAATATCAAGCTTATTGTTATGTCTCAAATTATATTTGTATTAAAATTCTAATCAACTCAATACCTTCATTCTTATTTAAACAAGTTTGAAAACTTCCAGCTTAAATCATTAGTCCTATCACATATGTTTTTGATTGAAGCTAGGAATGGATGTGAGTATTGGATTCAGTATATGATTGAATAAACCACTCCAAGCTGCAGAACGAATGAATCTCTCAACATTCATTCTGAATCAATCCGTATATTGCAGAGTGGCTCGTGAATATATCAACTTTATATGATTTATATGATGTATCAAACCCACCGTACTTGCTTCACCTGCTTTGAGCTAAATAACAAATTGGCACACCTTTGAATGTCAAATTTGATATTTTAACGTGTGAAATATCATAAACCGATAGGTAATATCCATATAGCTGAGTAAATACAGTACTCACATGTTATTCAGAAGGTCGCCCGTTTTACCATGAAAAGTTTTTGTGACTTTGGTGGTTTGAGTCTGGACTCCGCCGTCCTCGAGTATTCATATTTAACAATTTAGTATACTTTAATAGGTTTTGGTTAAAAAAAAAACTGTTTATCTTGATAAGGCTAACCAAAGCATATCACTTCATCCTTCACTCGGTTTGGGTTTAAAATGTCCAGTAGCGTCTTGATCTTAGTTGGTATTATGGTTATAATAATATATAAATAAATCATTCAAAAATAAATTTGATTAAAAAGTTATAAAGACTGGTATTCTTAATTGAAATTCTTTCTACAATACTTTCCATTAACTATTAGTCAAAAGAAAATCACTTATGAAAACATCATTTCTAAAGCTGTAGCGTAAATATAACAGAAAACGAAGCTGTAAACTCTTCATATGCTTATGAAAGAAACCATTATAAAACAAAAGTCTCAAAGCATCATTCAGCCCACGAGTTTGCAGCCAAACTTTGTGCGGTAACTGCCGTTTGTCCAAGTTTGGATCCGGCTTTGTCTTCAGTTTTCGTGCTGTCTTTGCCTCGCTTAGCTGTGTTATAAATCTAAAAGGTTAAATTGTGAAAAGTTTTTTAAGTCTCTAACTCAACTTAAAGTATAACGTAAATGTACATAATCAACGCATAAACCTAAAATAAGCCAAACTGTATTCTGGTAGTGCTAAGATTAGTAATGAGACTAGAGCTCGCCCCGTGGTCGAAAACTCAACCAAAAGTAGTATGTATTGTGCAAACTTCTCTATTTTTAACCCATGCTGTAAATAAAACATGTGATTGGAATTTCTTTAATTTGTTTTGATTTTCTGATTATATTTTGTGTTTATTTTTGAGCCTATTTTAATTTATAAAGAGATTCTGCACATTTACAGGAAAATATATTTCATTTGGTACCAACCACGTGTAATTTGGTCCAGTAGTATGATCAGGCTATTTGTTATAAGTTTTGTAAAAGTTTTTGGTTTATAATATTGTCCCGTTATCGGTACTAGGTCAGTAGTTCTGGCTCGAAAATGTTACCGTAGACACAAAGAATTAAATATAGATCATAGGTTCTGGCGCACCCCGCTGGGAGCGTCGTGTAATTACTGCGTACGCGCAACGTAACTACACGGCGCTCCCAGCGGTGTGTGCCAGAACCTATAGTAACCGCAGCACGGCTGACAGTCTAGCTGTAACCAAATCTTCTTGATCATTAGGCTTTTCATCAAATATCATGGCTCGGCATCGGCATCTCAATTCCATTCACATCGTTCATTCATATTTTAGTAGGAATACGCCCAGTTACTAACCTACATTAGTTGATATCATGACTAGCTGTAATTCATAAAAAGATGTAGGTGTACACAACATCCTTGGAAACTGAATTCAAAATTGTCAAGTCGTTTCTAATGATCTGTTGTTGTTTCATTGAACTATTTAAAAATATGCCTGATTTATTGATTATTTTATTTGACGTACAATCCATTAATTCAATTTTTGAGCGGCCTACATTAATCATTAAACCATAGATGGCATAGATCATACGTAATTATACACCCTTTAAGATACTCTTAATCACAATCAAAGGCTTTTCCTGTTAAATATCTTAACTAGTGTTTTAATGTGTGTTCTTTATTTTCTTCACCAACCTCTTTCCAAGAACCAAGAATTATAAGACGCAATATTAACATAGTGAACTATAAGGTATATTTTTTAACTAGGACTTATGGTATGGTAACACAACCAAAGAGTTAAATATATGACCAGATAAGAATTGTACTTTTGGTATCAAACGTCTGTAACAAATCCTGGTGTTTATTGTTGTGTTTTTAATATTAAATTAATAAACTACTAGTGACTTGTAGGGACATAAGTCCCTAAAATACTCAATAATATAA